>NC_134810.1:28876374-28883874 GCF_046742065.1 Oratosquilla oratoria
TTTATTTATTTATTTATTTATTTATTCATTCATTTATTTTTGCAGAGGCTGCGGTGTAGGATAATAACCGCACCTTAACTAAAAATTCTTGTAAAAGTGCTGATAATACTGGGAGCAGGGAAAACAAAAAAATTTTGTCTGCAGGTGCTTACAATTTTTCATACATGACTGTTTTCATTAAGGAAAAATCAGTAAATATAAAGTTGTTTGCCAATCTCACAGGTTCAATTATTATACCTATATCATTGGATAGCTCCTATCATTTTGAGTATGTTGAACCCCATGGTAAGTACAGCAAATTAATAGTAACGTAAGTAGCGATTTTTAAACAGTGTATTCTTGACGGGGGCTGCCGAGGAAGAATTACAAATGAACCTAACCCAACTCTCATTTTTATTGTCACGTTTAAGAGTAACTCTTTCCTCACATCATCAAGGCTCACTCCTGCTCTTGATGTTCCATAGGCAGAGATGCTGCTTCAATAACTCTATAGAAAATTGGGTGTGGCTTCTCGTTCACTCAACAGGGCTAACAGAAGTGGCTACAGCGGAGAGCAAAGGTTTCCACTTTTTAGTCTTTAATATTTCAACCAGCGCTTCAGTTGAATGTTGGAAAAACTGTCAATACGTTGAATTATCAATGCATTGAGAATGTTCGCAGCTTGGTAGTTTACTCAACTGCCGATATAAAGGTAACTGACAACGTTACGGTTTGCTATTGCTCTTTCTTAAAGCTCTCCCGTGAGCTTTGATACAGTTTCCACGTTTAGTTTAATTTTTATTTTGCAATAGGATGCAGGAATATAGAAATGTAATGTTTGAAATTGCGAGGATAATATGAAAAGCATTTGCAACTTATTTTTATTGTGGTCCTCTTCATAAAAAAGAATTTAGATACATATAAACAAGAAGTAATTTAACTATGAACAGAACATGTTAAATCATAATAAGTACTTAGAATAACCCTATCCAGTATTTGCACAAGGACAGTCATACTTGCTAGGGCTACTCTCTAGAGTTGACTAGTTCTTATAATCCAACGTAAAGTTGGATGGCTTTCATCTTGGCAGTTAACACTGCTACCCGCTTCTGGGCATTTCCCAGCTCTTTCTCTCTTTGACCTTTCCGTCTTTTCGTAGCTCTCCGGGATCCGCACGAGTCCTTGTTGGCTCGTGAGACTCCTCGGTCGTCCGGCCCGGCGAAATCTAGTATTAATCTGTCGTAGTTTTGAGTAGTGTAGACCCCGTCCCCACTGGGCACACAGCGTGTCATTCCACGCGGCTGTCGCCAGTCGCCAAGGAACTGTGTGACCCCTATAGTATTGTCCCCTTTGGCTCTTCTGAGCACATTTCTTGTGTACCAGGGGGCTTGTCCCCCACCCCGACGTGCAGAATGGAGTCTTCAACTCCACCTCTGCAAACGAAAAACACTTCCCCTGACGACCCTAATATCGACCCGGATAAGGCTAGGCATGTTTTTCTCCACTCTGACCAAACCCGATTAGCTGAACTCAATCCCTTTATTCTGAAGAAATGTCTGTCTTTTTATACTGATGATATCAACCAGGTTAGGAAACTTAGAAGCGGAGATCTCCAAGTTACCACCAACTCTGGGAAAGCTACACGCGACTTACTTAAGGCCAAGAAGTTTCATACCTTCGATGTTGTTGCCTCCCTCCCTAGGTCACTCAACTCCTGCAGAGGAGTAATCCACTGCAGAGATTTGATGACCATGGACAATTCTGACATCCTCGAAGAAATGAAAAACGAAGGGATTCTAGATGTCAAATTCATAATACGACTAGACTGGGAAAAGAACATGCGAGTGAACACACCTCTTATCATTATAACATTACGTGAACGTTACTTGGACTATGGTGACGAGGGAGTGAATGAAGCTGAAATGAGATTCTTGGCTTCATTATGGCTAGTGCGAGTGTCGACCTAAGCTGGGTCGGGCGGTCGAGCTCCGAGGCTACCCGACCGCAGAGTTGACCGCGTGGCCTTAGGTCGCGCTCCGCTGAGTTACAAGTACTGAAGAGAACTGCCTCTGGAGACCAAAACCTGGCTCCTTATATACACAATCGGTGTAAGCTAAAGTAGCAAAGGACTCAGCCTCACCGAAACATGGCTCGGCAGAGCCTAGGTTGTGCATTCATGAGGATACAAATATTTGTAGTACCGGCGTAATATGGACTTAATCTACACAATAGTAATATAAGGCCGAAGGCCAGCTGTTTCTACAGAACATGTAAATTCCTTGTGCATTCCATTTCTGCAGCGACGATAATATAAACATAAAAGTTCCGTTGACACACATGTGGGGGACTCTGTTCACCACATTACCCTCCTTCCCCTGCGAAGCGTGAAATGGTGATGTCCAAGCGAGGAGGCCGTGTGTGACGTCATTGGAAGCGGGAACGTCGAGCGAGGAAGCGGTCGTGACGTTGATCTGTGTTGATCATAAAGTCGAGCTACGGCGGTCGTGACGCCGATCTGCATCGATCGTGACGTCGAGCGAGGAGGCGATCGTGAATGACGTGCCGCAGTGGCGGTAGCGATGGCTGTGACTGTGGTGGGGTTGAAAAACTTCCAGCAGTCACACAGGATCAAATGACAGGGTACACTCGCGTCAAAGCTCCCGGGGTCACCAATGTAACAATACGTGAACGTTACTTGGACTATGGTGCCGAGAGAGTGAATGAAGAACAAGTGAGATTCTTCGTTTTATTATGGTTAGTGCGAGTGTCGACCTAGGCTGGGTCGGCGGTCAGTCCCTGAGGCTACCCTGACCGCAAAGTTGACCGCGTGGCCTTGGGTCGCGCTCCACTGAGTTACAAGTACTGAAGAGAACTGCCTGTGGAGACCAAAACCTGGTTCCTTCTATACACAGCCGACGTACGCTAAAGTAGCTAAGGACCCAGCCTCACCGAAACATGGCTTTCATGAGGATACAAATGTTTGTAGTACAGGCGTAATATGGACTTAATCTACACAATAGTAATATAAGGCCGAAGGCCAGCTGTTTCTACAGAACATGTAAATTCCTTGTCCATCCCATTTCTGCAGCGACGATACTATAAGCCAAAATGTCGCGTAGACGCACATGTGAGGGACTCTGTTCACCACATTACCCTCCTCACTTTCAACTCTACAACCCTCCCTGACCATGTCAAAGTTGGATACATCCACGTCTCAGTACGACCATATGTCCCCAACCCTTTGCGCTGTAATAAGTGTTTTAAATATGGTCACCTTGCTAAGTTTTGTCGTAGCCAAACGATCGTGTGCGGTAAGTGTGCAGGCGAACATCCTACAGATGCCTGCTCTGCAAATGTGTCTCAATTTGTCAGCTGCCCCTTTAACAACAAGCATGCATCCACCTCCCGAAATTGTTCCACTTTCAAAATAGAAAAAGAAATTTGTACCGAGAAAGCAACTAGTGGCATCTCTTTCTACGAAACACGGAAGCGTGTGATGGAAAGACAGGCTACCCCAACTAGTCCCTCCGGAGTAACTTCCTATGCCTCTGCAGTTAAGAAAACATACAGAACCATTGAAACACAAACTGTAAGTGTCAGGATTAGAAATGGAGAGAGTGAGTGGTTCAAGGTAAAGGTAGGACTTAGTCAGGGATGTGTTATGTCACCCTGGCTGTTCAATCTATACATGGATGGGTTGGTGCGAGAGGTGAATGTAAGGGTAGTGGGCAGGGGGTTGGAGATGGTTAAAGAAGATGGTGAACAGTGGGAGATAAGCCAGTTGTTGTTTGCTGATGACATTGAGCTTGTAGCAGGATCTGAGGAGGGATTGAGGAAGTTGGTGACAGAATTTGGGAAAGTGTGTGAAAGAAGTAAGCTGAAGATAAATGTGGGTAAAAGTAAGGTGATGAGATGTACAAGGGGAGAGAGTGGCAGTAGGCTGGAGGTGAGTATTAAGGGAGAGAGACTGGTGGAAGTATATAGTTTTAGATACTTGGATGCGAATGTGGCAGGAAAGGGAGGAGTAGTGGTGGAGGTAGAATGTAGATTGAGAGAAGCGAGTAAATGCCTTGGTGGATTAAAATGTGTAATGAGGAATAGACATTTGGGAGTGATTGTGCCGACAGCACTGTACGGGGCAGAAACATGGAACATAAGAGAGGAAGAAAGAAGGAGTTTGAATGTGTTTGAGATGAGGTGTCTGAGAAGTATGATAGGGGTTACTAGAAATGAGGAGGTGAGGAGGAGAACAGGGGTGGAAAGGGAGTTGGGAGATAGGGTGGATGAAAGAGTATTAGGACGGTTTGGACAGATGGAAAGAAAGACTAGTAAAAGAGGTGTGGAAGGCAGATGTGGAAGAAGTGACCATGAGGGGGCGACCTAGGATGAGATGAATGGACGGGGTAAAAGGGGCATTGGGAAAGAGGGGAATACCTGTTGAGGAAGGACGGGAGAGGACAGAAGACAGGGGTGAATGGAGAATGGTTGTATATGGATGATGTTGTGATGTATGAGGTGGAATGGATGGGGGATGGGGGTGAGGCAGTATGTGTGAGAAAATTTGACGCAGCCCGAAGGGATTTCTCCCCGTCTTCTTTTCTGCATGAGGGGATGGAGAGGGGGGGTCGCCGATTTAATGAAGCGGCCTTGCTGTGGATGTGCTGTGTCTTGCGACACTGCTTCTGACCCAGAGCAGTGGACAAGATGCAGGGATGACCCGTCATCCAGGAGGTGCCAAGATAGGAGAAAGGGAAGAGGGTGGATGGGGTTGGAGTGTAATAGGGTTGGAATGGGTGGGAGTGGATTTTATGCCTTTGTTTTTTTGGCTACCTCCCTTGTGAGGGGGAAAAGCCTTTGGTATATGTATGTATGTATGTATGTATGTATGTATGTATGTATGTAGTTCTTGTGACATTGCTTCTGACCCAGGGCAGTGGGTGAGATGCAGGGATGACCCGTTATCCAGGAGGTGTCAAGGTAAGGGGAAGGAAAGAGGGTGGAGGGGAGTGGAGTGTGACAGGGATGGAATGGGTGGGAGTGGTTTTTATACCTTATTTTTGGCTATCTCCCTTATAATGGAAAAAAGCCTTTGGTATATATATATATGAATGTAGTTCTACATCTCTGACGATGGAACGGTGAGAAATGGGTAGCTCCCACAAAAGTTGTCCGAAAGACAGAAAGTTTTTGTAAACGAAGAACACTTTATTTTAACAAGCTTTCGACCTATATAGGTCATCTTCATGTTCTGATACAGGCGGCGGCAGAAGATAGGATAGGTAAGATGGAGGAGAGGGGGGGGAGGGTGTGTGTGTGTGCGCAAGAGGTAAGGAGGAAATGGAAGGAAGTTGGAGTTATAATAGATGTGGGGCAGACCCACTTGCTACCTTGATACTATTTTTGATTTTTAAGTTTATGTTGAGAAGCTAGTGCCTATGAGTTTTATAGTTGAAGGCTGGTCCATCTTCTGTAGGATCGGGATGTTGTTCTTCTTCTTGAGCTGTTTTTTGATTGTGTTGGCTGTTATTTGTTAGTTTTTGTATTATTACTTTTTTTTTTTTTTTTTTTTTTTTTTTTAAAGTATACGACTATTCTCGCCTATTTATAGGTTTTGAATTTCCTAAGGGTATATTCTTTTGTCTTCCTTTATGTGTTGTGACGGTGAGGGGGGGGGGTCTTGAATCCTATACTTCGTATTTTTTTTTTTTTTTTGGCAAAGAAGGGAAAAGTTTATATACGGGACTAAGGTACAGAATGGGAGAAAAGGAGGAACGTGATTGGTCGAGACTGGACAATAGGGATCTAGGTACTGACCCGGAATCCCCCTTGCGAACCTGCCTGAGCCGTATGTCGTTCGTCTTCTTCTCTAACAATCTTATAACTGTGGTGAAAATTTCTGAGGCTAGGAATTATGTACATGTCTGTGATTTGGGAGTTGAGAGAAGGGTTTTTGTTTTTTATGTGAAGGGCTTCCAATATACGGAGTCGGGAGTCGTCTATTTCGATTTGCAGGATGGAAGCTCCTTCGACTAGCATTTCTCTAGTTAGACTAATCCCGTGAAGCTCCTCTGCGTGTTTCTTTGGAGCTCCGTTTGATAGGTGGAGTGTAAGGCGCTTGGAGAGCTTCATGATGGTTCTTCCAATGTATGAGGAGGGCAGGGTTGCATAGTTCCCTGAAAAAAAAAAATTATATTCATACACCAGGTGGCTACGTTGAAGCTCTGGGATGTCAGCTTTGGGGCTGTTTTTTAGAAAGATGTGATGTGTTTTCTTGTTTTTGTAGAAGATTGTGAGGTTCAGCCTGTCGTTCTTATTATATATAAACTGTTCCCTTCTTTGCCTGCATCAGAACCTGAAGATGACCTATGTAGGTCGAAAGCTTGTTAAAATAAAGTGTTCTTCGTCTACAAGAACGTTCTATGTCTTTCGAACAACCATTGTGGGAGCTACCCATTGCTCACCGTTCCATTGTCAGAGATGTAGAACTGCAAAGCAAACAAGTCGTGTACACAGAAGCTGCTGTGAACTTAAAAAGAAATAAATATATACAGTATATGTATATATATATATATATATATATACATATATATATATATATACATATATATATATATATATATATATATATATATATATATATATATATATATATAATTTATGGTAAATCAATAGGGTTTTCTCCGCGTTATCAGCAGTAGTCTTGACTCGGATGTGAAACTTCCATATTCTTCTTAATGACATCTATGGTGTTACAAGAGAAGCCATTATTCGTTAACATCTGCCTTACACGTTGAAATTCTGTATGGACAGCTTTCAACGTGCTGCACGGCTTACAGACAGGAAGCTGATACCCTTCGTAGGATTATTTCTAGAGGTGTTACACCCAAGGAGCCCTACGAAAGAGTCTCACTAAAAATCTTCAGCCGTCCCAATCTGATTGCCTCCCTCATGATGAAAAGCAGCACCGTCCCCGAGTGTCCAAAGAAACTTAAAACCGGCGTAGTATACAAATTTAAATGTTCTGAAGGGGCATGCAAGTACCTCGATTTTAGCTACGTCGGCCATACCCTCACGACCTTACCCTCACGACCATACCCTCACCGTCACAACGGAGCCATCCACGAGCATTTTGTTGATGCCCACGATAAGAAGCCGCCTCTAGTAGACCTCATAAGAGACACAACGATCATCCACCAAAATAACAATTATGGAAATTTGGTAATAGCTGAGGCAGTGGGCATCGCTTTACAAAAGCCTATTCTAAATGTACAGGTATCATCTGATTATGCACTCCCCTCCAGTAGAAAATACAGAATTCCACCACGGGACATAAACCCACATGGGGATTGTATCTAAACTACTAGGACAGAATCCCACATCGGGAGGTGCCCTTTCCGTCTTATTGCATGAAACAGATTCCCACATTATATGTTACCTCTCCCTGCAGTTTTTACTCGGCCTTATATACCCTTGTTTGTCATTATGTATTGTATTACCGTGAGGATAACCATTTGTAATGGT
>NC_134810.1:28888874-28936374 GCF_046742065.1 Oratosquilla oratoria
ACACACACGCACGCACACACACACACACACACACACACACACACACACACACACACACACACACACACACACACACACACACACACACACACACACACACACACACACACACACACACACACACACACACACACACACACACACACACACACACACACACACACACACACACACACACACACACACACGACTTGGTGGCGCGGTTGGTAGAGTCCCCGATTGTCACTACGGTGGTCCGGGTTCGAATCTTGCCCAGGGCTGGAATAATTTCAGTATCGCTGCGCTTCGAGTCGTTACTCCAACTCTCGTGGGCGGGGAGTTGTGTGTGTGTGTGTGCGTGTAAGGTCACAGCATTACCCATAGATCGGTCATACGAGCTCTGAGCTCTCTTCCGGGAGGGAAATAGCTGTCGATCACGTGTTCAGCACGTGATCCAAAGACCAAGGTGAACACACACACACACACACACACACACACACACACACACACACACACACACACACACACACACACACACACACACACACACACACACACACACACACACACACACACGTGAAGAGTGGTGATTATTATACACACACACACAAACACACCACCACAACCACGAAATACACAGATGCTGGTCAGCTCACACACACACACACACGTGAAGAGTGTTGATATTATGACAAACAGAAAAAAAAAAAGGGAAATACAGATGCTGTCAGCTCAAGGGCATTGAATAGGCCTCTAATATCATTACAACAAGTAAAGTTGTTTTCCAAAGTGAAGAATTGCTGTAGATCTCCAGAACGCTTCCAACAGTTTCCATTGTTGCAGATGTGAGGCCAGGAGTTCGCTCAATTACTTAGTAACTGTTAAGTCACGAACTAGATCATTGAGATGGTAATTTACGAGAAACTGGAAGGTCGTAGAAAGAAACGGATGTTATATTAGTGATCTGCGCAAAAATACCCCTAGGAAAGGATATTCTCATTTCTGTTTTTTTTTTTTATCTATCTTTATCTTTATCTTAAAAAAAAAAATCCTAGAAAAGTACTGTTTTGAATACATACATACATATACCAAAGGCTTCTTCCCCCTTACAAGGGAGGTAGCCATAAAGCAAAGGCATAAAATCCACTCCCACCCATTCCATCCCCACACACTCCACTCCCATCCACCCCCTCCCTCTTATCTTGGCTCCTGCTGCCACAGTCTAGACCAGGTTCTACAGCATGTTCCCCTTCGTAAACATGTGCATATTGAAGTTTCCATCAGACAGGGAGCTCCTCTTAGCCCTGATGATGTCCTTGCCAGGGGAAAACAAGCGCTCCACCGCGGCGCTGCTCGGCATCGCCGTGTTGTACCTCAAGAAGAGGTCAATGAGGACCTTCTCGCTGTTGAAGTCTGGGTCTGCCAGACTGTCTGTCCCTTCAGCCTGCAGCCACGCATTCACAATTTGAGCAGCCTTGGACTTGGTTGACCTGTGATGATCCCCAGTGTCATCATCCTTATCACAAATGCTGGCGTAGTAGTCCTCTGTCTCAATGTCCTTGTTGCTGTGCTGCTGGCGGTCTCCAGGTCAGCACGCCACAAGATCTCCTCCACCTTCCTCTCCATCAGGGACTTGACCCCTGACCTCTTGACCATTCTTTAATCAAAAGCCCCCATCCATTTGAGGCGAAACTTGGCCAGAAAACACTCCTCATCCTCAAAGGTGGCGACAAACCTCCTCTTCATGGCAGCGAAGAGGGTGTTGACCTGGGGCTCGCAGAACCGGAGGTTGCCGCTGGTCATCAAGTTGCTTCTTCTTGGTCACAATGAGGGTGTGGATCAGGCAGCCCAGGTAGCATTGCTTCTCCCCCCGGATGTGGCCCAGTGTGTTGGCGACAGGTGCCATGACCTGATAATTGAAATAGACAAATAGTATTTATTATTTGATTAACTAGTTTTAAAATAGAGGCATAAGCTAAGAAGTAAAAAAAACAAAACAATAAAGTATCGCGATAATGTCCAACTTATATTTAGTTTATTTACCTTAGCATATTCTAACTTGAAGTCAATGTCTTTCTGGACAAACACTGTTAGATTCCTCTGCTGGTTCATGCACCTGTACAGCTAGTCTTTCTTCTCCTCCAGCACTTTGTTGAGGACCACCAGGCTGTCATAGATGCTGTAGGAACAGTGAGCCACCTGTTTATCGCCTTGTGCAGTCTGTCCGCAAACACTGTACTTGCTCCTGAAAAATATTTTTGCATTATTTCATTATTTGCATAATTGCTGATTTTTCTTTTATCTAAACAATTTATGGCTTACCCTGCTTGTTCCACAACACCTGGGCCTTGTGCAATGGCGCTCCTGTGTGCCTGCTTAAAGGCAGGTTTAGTGTCTGCACCGCACATCTATGCTGCCTGGGCAGCTTGGTGATGCCGTCCTCGCTGACCTCCATGTCATCAAACGCGATGAACTGAAAACAAAAAAAAAAAAAAAAAAAAAAATCTAATAAGTTGTCACAAATATATATATATATATATATATATATATATATATATATATATATATATATATTTTTAACTTTAAACCATTCTTTGAAGTACCCTTTACATTGTACCATTGTACAGAGTACTATTCAATGTATTCTACACAACTCTAGCTCTAGGTTCCCTTGGCCCTCTGGAGGGCCAGCGATGAGCTCTAGGTAGGCGTCGGCAGGCTCAGCCTCAGGCTCAGGAGCGCGAGCATCCTCTTCCTTGTGGTGATCCAGATCAGAGACAAATTGGGCAAATGTTTTTTGAAAATTGGCAGCATTGTCTGGCTGTCCTGAAAAAATGTAATGCATTATTATTTACTAATATCTAGTTATAGACGATAATTTTATTCTATCGGTTATCGCTACTTCATTAAATTTACAATATTTAAGCATTCTGAAACAAAAAATATAATAACTTACATGGTGACCTTGTCCTCTATCCCAAACTGGCTGTGGATATTCTCCATGACCTGGGCGAGTACATCATAGGTGTGGCTCCCCATGATCCTCTCGCCGTCCAGGATAGTCATCTTTCTGTCCCTGGCGTTTGGGTCCTTCTTGTTAGCTGACCAGCAGTCAGTTGTAGTGCCCACCCACTTGACTTGCTCCAGATTGCTAAAATGTAAGCATAACGGTAATTGGCTTCGTTAATCATTATGTATTGGTGTTATTTTTCAGTACAATACAATACTGTTTCTTAGTTTTTTACCTGGTGAGGCTCTCCTTCATCTCCTCATAGGTTTTAAGGTTCCTCCTTCCCAGCGCCCTCCTGGAGGGTACCTCTTTCTTAGGGTTGAGAGTGTGGACTGTCCACAGACTGCAGCGGCAGCATGTTGTCCACCACAAATCTGACAATTGTCTTGTCGACGGTGGACCGCAGGACAGGGCTGCCTTGGGCCATGATGCCAAAGGTCTCGGCGATGGGCATCTGCCGCTGCTTCTTGTTGGTTGACCCGCTGTCGTCTGGCTGACCGGACCGGTTCCTGCTGCGCGCGCCAGTCCCAACGTTGGGCTTGCAAGCTTCACCGACCTGTTTTGCCTTGTCAGGATAAATCCTGTTGAAGTAGCTCTTCAGGTTGGCCTTGGTGCCCTTGTTCACCTTCACCTCAGTGATCTTGGGGAGGCAGGACAAGCACTGGAAGACGTAGCTGTCGCCAACCATCTTCTTGTACTTCACCCACTTGCCAAGGAGTGGCCAGGGGGAATGAGGCTCAGCCTCAGTGAGCTCTGAGTCTCTTTGGCTTGATGCGGGCACAGTCACTTGCGACGTCATCACAATTTAATACTATAAAATAGCAAAGCACTGCACTATTAAATTACAATAAAAATAGGATCAGTTTAGAATAAGGGCGTAACTTCGTAAGTGTTCAAAACGTTAATAAACGGATATTAAAGAATAGCACCGAATAGTACATACATTCATATACACGTGCACAAAAAATTAGAACGGAAGAAGCACGGGAACATAGGGAAAAATCATCAAAGAACGCGTAAAACCGGTAGCGCACAGGAGCAACACCTCGTGACCTCTTGTCCAACAGCTGCTAAGAGACTGAAGCTAAGCAAACTTTATGAGGCGTCAAGACCGGCCGCCCCGCACTCCGTTCAGTACGTTCGGTTCCCAGCTCGCCCCTGTGCTAAACTGAAAAAAACAACCCTGAAATGATCGATTATCACTAGTTTCGAACCAATTTTTTTTGGCCAAACCAATAAATCAATAACGCGGAAATAATATCGGATTACCGATAACCCGATATCGTTATCACGTTAACTCCCACCTATGCACACACTAAATTGGGAAAAGAAGTACAAGGGACATAAAAGGAAGCTCCAAAAGGATATCTATAGAAGAGACCTGAAAAAGAACAGCTTTCCACACAGAGTGGTGGATATTTGGAATAAATTGGATGAGACAATAGTGTGTGCAAAAACCATAGACAAATTTAAGAGCAAGTAGACACTGCGAGATACAGAGACGGACACCACGATCGTAGCTCCCCTTCTCTTAAGATACAACTAGGTAAATACACACGCAGTTTTCCATATAGATGCATAAATACTTGGTATAGCTTAGAATGTTATATAGCATAAGCTCGAACAATATATGAAATAAAAAATCTAAATGTGATAATTGGATATCAAGGGTGAGACTTTTTTTTTCTTTCTTTTTATACTACAATTACGTAAATACGCACACACAACCACGTAAGCATATCGGCACAGTATGGCTGCAGATTAACAGAGTTGTATTTTTCTGATTATTTTCTACTCCTCGCAGGTCGAACTCCACTCACACCTCGACCTCTCTTTTCGTCATGAGACACTCTGGGAACTCATGAAGTAAGTACTGTGCTGTAGTAGTGTGAGTGCGGCTGTGGCTGCTGTTCAAGGAACTCACAGGACGCCAAATCGTAGAGGCTTGAAAAGATTTCCCCCTCTGTAATCTTTTTGTTATTTATTATTTTTCTATATTCCCTCTAGTCCAATTCTTCCAAATACTTCCCCAAATTTGCAAAATCTGTTCTCCCAAAGGTGCATTTGCCTTGTTTGTGTAATTCATTTCTTGGCTCTATATCCTTTCCTATCAGCCTAAACTGGCGGTACATAATCATTTGTTCCTATGCTGCACATGAACTTTAGAGAACCCATTACACTGGATTCTTTGGAAAGCAGTAAATCCCGCTGTAACCTCCAGAGTAAAAACTATCATTATCACCTTCTACCTCCGCCCGTAGGAAGAAGGGTCTCGAGACCCCAGGTGATGGTACACTGGAGGCGATGAAAGAGGCCCTACTTGTCAAGGATCCGCAGAACCTGGCACATTATCTTCGGCCCCTTACCTTCTGCATGCCCGCCCTCATGTGAGTATTGCCCAAACTATTTTTACGAGGTGTGGTTGGTTGCTTCCCTCTGTTGCACTGAAGGAAGAGGAGGTGGTAGAAAAGAAGGAACGATGACAAAAAGAAGGTACACAAGGAAAAAGAAGAAGAGGAAGGACAGTAGGAGAAGGATCAAAAGGAGAAAAAATAGGAGTTGGAAAAGTAGGAGAAAAAAGGGGAGAAAGAGGATGGGGAGGAGGAAGAAGAACAAAGCAAGGAATGAAATGATTCTGCTCTCCCCTTGATTAACTCGGAATTCAGACGAGATATATGGAGTGTGTGACACAAGGAGTAGTTAATGGATTGGCTAATGAAGTTGTATACTGCGTTTCTGAAGGAGGAACGTGTGTCATTTGACTAGAGGAGTGCACGTATAATTCAACTACACAAAGTAAAGGAAGACAAACAACTATGAACCTAGTGGTTTTAGAGGGATCAGACTGTTAAATATATTTGGTAGGGTGCATGGGAGGGGATTAGAAGGGGAACAGAAGAAGTTATTGGAGGGGATAGACGTGGATTAAAAAAATAATATGGTACGTAAATCATATTTCCGTATCAAGACATATGGGAGAATTTTTAGTAATGGGTAGAGTTTTTATGGATTTGGAGAAAGCGTATGTCAGGGTTGACAGAGAGGCATTATGGGAGATGTTGTGAATGTGTGGGAGAGGGAGTAGTTTATTGAGGGCAGTCACATTTTTACGTGATTAGTAGAGCTTGGGTGAGGGTAGGGAATGGATAGTGAGTGATTTGAGTTGAAGGTGTGGCTACCCCCAGAGTTGTGTAATGTAACAGTGGCTGTTGAACGTGTATATGGATGGAATGTTGCTGGAGGTAAACGCGAGGGTAGGGTTTTGGAGGTAGTGAGAGTGGAGGAAACTCGGAGGCGAGCCAGTTGTTGCTGGCGGATGATACTGTGCTCGTAGGCGAGTCCGAAGAAAGACTGAAGTAGTTGGTGGTGGTGTTTGGGAGGATATATAAGAGTAGAAAGCTGATGGTAAACATGAGCAAAAGTAAGGTGATGAGATGTACAAAAGGTGAGGGTGGCAGTGGGGCTCAGGTGTGTTTAAATAAGGAAAAGCTGAAGGAAATGTATTTAGGGGTCGTGTGTAGCAGGAAATGGAGAAGTTGGGTTGGAGGTAAATTTTAGAGCAAGGGAATCAATTAAATGTCTTGGGTAAATGAAAAGTGCCATGAGGAATAGATATGTGAGGATGAACACAAAGAGCACCCTGTCCAAGGGGTTGTTTATACCCACAACACTGTATGCAACAGAAAGGAAAAACATAAATGTGTTTGAGAGGAAGTGAAGAATGGCGGAGTCTGGGAGGCGGAGGTTGATGGAGGGAACTTCAAGGAAGACCGAGAATGAGGTGGAGGGTTGGGGTGAAAAGTGTATTGGATCTAAGAGGAATGTTTGTCGTGCATTTTTTTTTTCATATGTTGGTTTAGTTAGTCCAGGATCAAGTCTACTGTCTTGTACAAAAACAATAAACCTTTCCTCCTCCTCCTCCTCTATGACGTCACCACCGCTCCTTCTTCGGCAGGAACGACCTGTCAGCGGTCGAGCGCATCTCCTACGAGTACGTCGAGGACATGGCGAAGAATGACGTGGCCTACGTGGAGACCCGCTTGTCGCCCTTCCTCTTTATACACAACCCCAGCAGGAGGCAGGTGCTTCATGACGCCTCTGAGGACATCAACCTCATCGTCCCAAGTATATATATATATTTTTTCTTAGATCTCTCTCAACTTCCTTATTACTCATAATTAGTATCATGATTCATTCCCTATGTCCCAATAACCTTATCACTATGATGATGAAAATTAACTAAAAATGTCTGACTAAATGGTGTGTGTGATTCTTTCTGTGAAGAATAATTAACATGAAAAAATCCCCAATATTTCGTAGCGAAATTTTCGGAAATCAAGACCGTTGCGGGCGCCAAAAGCCTTTTCTATTGTTCTACAATATTTTCGAAACCGACAAAAAAATCGCATATCGGTGACTATTGCGGTTACGTGGCCATCCTTACTACAGTTCCCAACCGGAATAGCCCATTGACCCCATTCTGAGCACTGTCAGGACCCCCCGGGAACAGTGGGCCACACTTTAACTCCTTCCATACAGGATGGTCCTTTACCTTTGAATATATTTGCCGTCAGGGTGATTTTATTCATTTCCGTGACACCCACTCTTCCCTCCCCCCATCGGGGGCGAAGAGACTACAGCCCATCTTGCTTAACCCCTTCTTCCACCTCCGCATCCTTTCGTCTTCCTGCCCGCAGGATCCCTGCCTGAGCCCCGCCCGGAGGAGGTTCTGGAGGCCATCCTTCGTGGACTCCAGAGGGGAGAGGAAGAGTTCGGAACCAAGGCTCGGGTTCTCCTCACCTGCATCCGAGAGTTTCCGGGTCAGTATCCTAGCTCCGTTTTCGAGTGAAGTGAGGCCCCGGTTCACTCGTCGTTTGAGTCTGGTGGTCTGGTCTAAGGCAGAGATTTTATTTATTTGATTTTATTTAATTCTATTTTATCTATTTTTATTTCAATTATTTTATTTGTTTATTTATTCTATTTTATCATTTATTTATCTACAAGCACCTGGCTTCGCCAGCCACGGCTGCGCCGTGGGTGCTTGGCCTGCGGCGCTGCTCGCTTCGCGCTCGGGCTACGCCCAATTTCACCCGACAAAGTAATGCTTCATAAAACCTTCAGAAACACTGTCTTCAATTTGTCCATCAAAAAGTTCAAGACTGTCAAACATTACATCGGAATATTGAAAATCTTTGTTGTTTCGTAGAGAATCATTGAACTTAATCACCTTTCGATGAAATTCCCGCACATATTCCTTTACACAACATTTTTTGAAAGCCTGGTATAAGCTTGGAAAAGTTTGGGCATGTTCATTCCGTAGTCGGCAACTCAAACTCTTATAATTTTGTAAAGCGGCTTTTGAAATTTTCCGAGTACCTGTAACCCACTTCCAAAAATGTCTTTTTTTGACGCTTCTTATTGTCGCCTTCGGTTTCTAAAGGCATTGTTCCTGGTGATCTAATCGTAAGATTTGTTGCCCTCCTTTTTTAACGGTTAAAACTTTTATTACACACGTGTCCCTTTTTGCCGGTTCAGTGGGGGACAAACATACACCCGGGTTAATTAAAAGACAGCCGGGAGTCACCCGGGTTCATTAAAAGACAGCCGGGAGTAATTTTTTTTTTTAGTTATTCTTAGATTCACTTATTATTATTATTTTTTAGATTTGGTCCAGTTCACCTGTATCCGGGGTCTTCTGGGTGTTAAGCATTTCATGTATGATATCTATTTGTCTACCTAATGTATTGTTTTCCTCTATTTCAGTTTAGTTTTTTCTACTAAGCTTTTCTTCAGAATTATCCCCCCACCTCCACTCTCTCCCTGTCTATCTTCCTCTCTTTCCTTCGTGGTTTTCGACTAATTTGAGTGTCGCTGCCCTTTTCGCAGAGTGCTCGTGGGAGATCCTGGACCTATGCGAGCGGTACCGGGAGCGAGGCGTCGTGGGAATCGATGTGGCCGGCAACGAGTCGCTCCTCAGCGACCGCCTCGGTGAGTAGCAACGAACGACGGCGTCTCCTGTCGCCGTCGGAACCAGGCAAAGAACAGGTCTCCCGGTATCGAACGTCTGATGCAACTCTTGATGTACAGCGGTCCCTTTCTATGACGATAATATTTTCCTTTAAATTATGCCATTGCAATAGCAAAGGGAGATACTCTTTGCACGGTTCTGATGACATGTCCTGATGGATCTGGTTCGCAATAGGAGCCTTCATCTGGCCACAGAAATGATGCATTGAAGGTCAAAAGTGCTTCGGCCATCAAGGATTTATTGTGTGTGTGTGTGTGTGTGTGTGTGTGTGTGTGATTCACCATGGTCTTGGATCACGTGTTGGACTCGTGATCGACAGTTATTACTCTCCCTGATAAAAGCTCAGAGCTCACATATGACCAATCTATGGGCAATGATGTGACCTTACACGCACACATCCACACCCAACTCCCCGCCCACAAGAGTTGGAGTAACGACTCGCAGCGCAGCGATACTGAAATTATTTCAGCCCTGGGCGGGATTTGAACTCGGACGCTATAGTAACGGTTGCGAACGTTACCACTGCCCCAAGCGTATTTACCTAGTTGTATTATACGGGAAGGGAACTATGCTCGTGGTGACGTCTTTGTATCTCTCAGCATCAAGTTTTTTTCTTAAAATCTTGAATAGTGTTTGCACACGCTGTTTCTTTGTCTAACTTGTTCCAAGTATCTATCACTCTGTGTGGGAAGCAATTTTTCAGATCTCTTCTGTAATTATCCTTTTTTTTTTTTTAGTTTCTTTTCGTGTCCTCTTGTTTTTCCATTGTCCCATTTCAATAAGTCATTCTTATCTAAGATTTCCATTCCCTTCATAATTCTATAGATAATTAGTAAGTCTCCTCTTTCCCTTCTTTGTTCCAGAGTTAGTAATTCTAATTTGGACAGTCTTTGTTCATATGTCAATTTGGAAAGAGTTGGTGCCAGTTTTGTTGTTGCTCTTTGTATTCTTTCTAACTTCTTTATATTCTTTTTGATACTGGGTGTCCATAGTATTGCTGCGTACTCGAGTTTTGGCCTTATTAGTGTAGTTTTTTTTTTTATAATTTCCTCGTCCAAATAGGCAAATGCCACTTTTATTGACCTCAATGAAGTATAGTTTACTCCAACTATTTTATTGATATACTTATCCGGTGTCATGTCTTTGCTGATCATCACTCCAAGCTCTTTTTCTGAGTTTACTTTGTTGACCTCTTCTTCACCAATCTTATAATCTCTCGATATTCTCTTTTAACTTCTCCCAAATTCCATTATACTACATTTCTTGATATTGAATTTCACTTCCCACTTTTGAATTCATTTCCAGATCTTGTCCAAGTCTTGTTGTAATGAGTTGCAATCCTCCTCCGTTTTTACTTTCTTTAGTATTTTTGCGTCGTCTGCAAAGAAATTCATATAACACTCTACTCCTTCGCCCATGTCATTTATGTATATAATAAACATGATTGGGGCCAGTACTGATCCCTGCGGGACACCACTAATCATTTCTCCCCAATTTGAGAATTTGTCTTTAATTACTACTCTCATTTTCTTCCCAGTCAGGAAGTCTTTCATCCATTCCAACAATTTTCCTCTGATGCCACCTATTGATTCTATCATCCTTATTAGTTTATTGTGTGGTACCTTATCAAATGCCTTTTGTAGGTCCAGAAAAACACAGTCTGCCCAACCATTTCTCTCTTGTATTATGTTCATTAATCTTGATCAGAAGCAGATCAAGTTTGTTGTACATGATCTTCCTTTTTTTATCTGAATCCAAATTGATTTGGATTCAGTATAGTTTTTTCTTCCAAATGTTTAAACCATCTATTTTTGACGACCCTTTCGCATTTTTTTTCTACTGTACTTGTCAGGGAGACCGGTCTGTAATTTGATGGGTCTTCCTTGTTTCCTCCCTTATAAATTGGTACAATATTTGCCTTCTTCCAGTCCTGTGGCACTTTTACTTCTTTAAGTGAGAATTTAATTATATTGTATATTTTGTTGTTAATTCTTCCATACATTCTTTCAGTATTCAATTTGCAATTCCGTCTGGACCATGTGATTTTTGACGTCAAAGGTTTTGATTTGGTCGCTGATTTCCTTTTGTGTTACAATTATTTCTTTCATTGAGGGGGATCTCTATTTCCTCACAATTAGGTGAGCTTTCTATTGTGAATACTGATTTGAAATGATTGTTCATAATTTCAGCCATTTCCAGTTCTTCTGTATATTCATGTTTACCTTGGCGCAGCTTTTCTATTTCTTGTTTGTTCTTCAGTTTGCCATTTACATACCTGTAAAATAGTTTGGGTTCTTCCTTGCATTTTTCTATTATTTTTTTCATAGTTTCTCTTTTCATCTCTGCGTATTTTTACATACTCATTTCTTAGTTTGATGTACATTTGCCATTTGCTTGTTTTCTTGTCTCTTTTTCCATTTCTTTCAAGCTTTGTCTCTTTTATCCTTAGCCTCACTACACCTTTTGTTGTACCAGCTTTTTATGTATGTTCTTTCCATTTTTTGTTGTGGTACGTATTTATTTACTCCCTCATTGTAAATTTCTTTTAGTATATTCCATTTCTCTTCCATCCCTGTTTCTTCATTTAGGAATTTTTCCCAGTTCGCGTTGCGAAAGAATTTTTTGAGTTTCTCAAAATTTGTTTTGTTGTACATTAGTCTTCCTATTCTATGTTTATCATTTCTGCTTTGATCCATTTGCTCTTTCAACTCAAATTCTATTAGTACATGGTCACTCTTTCCTATCGGAGTTTTGTAATAAATTTGATCGACAATTCCAGGCACTGTCGTAAGTATTAAAACCAGCCTTGATGGTTCTTCACTACCTCTGTATCTGGTATTTTCCCTTATCCACTGAGTCATTGTGTATTCGATGTTCATGTCGAGCAGGACGTTGCCCCAGAGTTCCTCTACACCCTTCACTGTCATTTCCTCCCAACATATTTCTTTTTAATTAAAGTCACCCATAATTACTGTATTTCATCTGTCCTTCAGTGTATTAGTTCATTCATATTTTGGATCTTCTAATATTTTGGAATGATCACTTTCTGTCCAGGACTGTGTTATGGGGGGCACATACACCACTACAAATTTCTACTCTTCATATGTTTGCTTTCAACTTGTATCATAATTGATTCTACATTATTTTTTCCTTCAGTTATTTTTGTTACATTTAAATCTTTATTAGTCAAAATTAATACTCTGCCACCCTGTTTATCCTTTCTGTTCTTTGTCCAGCAGTTGTATAAACCTTGTCCCACAGTGTTGGGTGGTGGAGTACAGTGTGTGCGTGTGTGTGTGTATTTACATAGTTGTATTTATCTAGTTGTATTTTACGGGAAGGGGAGCTATGCTCGTAGTGTCCCGTCTTCATATCTCGTTTTATCTAGACTGTGTTTAAATTCGTGTATTGTTTTTGCACACACCACTTTCTCATCTAACTTGTTCCAAACATCTATTGTGTGTGTGTGTGTGTGTGTGTGTGTGTGTGTGTGTGTGTGTGTGTGTGTGTGTGTGTGTGTGTGTGTGTGTGTGTGTGTGTGTGTGTGTGTGTGTGTGTGTGTGTGTGTGTGTGTGTGTGTGTGTGTGTGTGTTTTGAAGGGAAAGTTTGGGAGGGGGAGAATTGGGCTGGAGGGACATTGTGGAGAGGGTTGCCGCCCACCCATCCTTTAACCCTCTGTTTTGTTTCCCTCCCGACAGATGCCGCCGAGGACCCGGGTGAGTAAAGACGCCCCAACACTAGACGCCGTCAGGCTCCTCCTTTCTCAGGAGCAACAATACCGCATCCCCTTCGAGAAACCCTACTTGAGGCCTCAGTCTCCTTCTTCTCGCTATTCCTGTCGTCATGACAAATAAGTTGAAATACAAAAAACGGAATACATTTAGAAGATTAACTAGGTCAACTACACCCGTCCCCCCCCCCTCCTAAGTTTGAAAGAACAGTGATTGGCCCTCTATCCTCTTTTACCCACACCGTCCACCGTTCGCAAGCCTCAAGAGAGGTGAAGCTGGTTGTGGTCAATTTCTCATGTTGCAGTGGACCACTTCCTGTTTTTAACTTAAGACGATGAAATTTCCTGATTCATTGCCATTTCCTGAGTTTTCTGAGGTTGGGTTAATTCAGCTTAGTGGCAGATAATGGGAAGAAAATTCCAAAATACCGCCATACTGACGACGTTTCTTATCGAAAATAGCGATATCATATGCATGACAGCGGCAATAATGTCTTTTTACATTTTTTTTTCTTCTAAGACTGTGTCACGTCCAGTGACTTAAGCCCTGTTGCTTTCGCCCAGCAGCGCAAGTCCTGCGCGACGACGTGCACGCACAGATCTTCCGGGCGGCGAAGGCGAAGGGCATTAACCGGACCGTTCACTCCGGGGAGTCCGGACCCGGACGCATGATCCGCGTCGTGAGTACTTCCCCCTCCACTTACATCTTCTTTTTCTTTCTCTTACCTCTTCCACTTTCTCGTGATCACGACCTTCTCCCGTTCTCCGTCTCTTTTACTACACCTCATTATGTCATCCCTCTCTCAATTCCGTTCCCCCTTCCTCCTTTTTTTCCCCCTCTATTGTGGTCCCTTCCTATTTCTCCATATATATATTTTCTTTTATTATCCCTCCTTCCTTTCGTCCATATATTTTCCTTTTTATTCCCCTCTCTTTCCCACCTTCCTTTCCTCCTCTATTATCTCCTCCTCATTTCCCTCCCCTTTCGTCTCATATTCTCTCTCCTCTATTTCCTTGCTACTTTACCCATTTTCCCTCTTGCACTCGGTGGATGGGTTTATAACTTATCTAAATGTAAGACATTCTAAAAATATTAGTATTTGTTAGTTTGTGAAAGTATTACAAGAATGTGTTTGTTGTTACATAACTCAATATAATAATAATATAAAGGCATATAAATCCTTCTCATATTTCAAAGTTTGTAGATTTCATACTTTTTACGTATATAGATGGCAGTGTGTGTGCTATCAAATTTCCTATCATGCTTAATGTTCAGGTACTATAATGTATATCAATTGTTTTTTGTCTCTGTGAGAAGTATTTAACATCTATACAAATGTTGCATAAAATTGATTGGACTATTTGTTATCATATATTTGTACTCGTATTGATTAATTGGTGGAATGTGAATTTATTTATTTTGTTTCATTATATTATGAATTAAATGTTGCTTATATTTTGTGGGTGTTATGTTAAGTTTTTGTGAATAATTATTTGCTATATTTTTGTAGGAAATAGTAATTTTTGTAAATTTTGCTACTGTTCGTATCATCACTTCTGTACATTGATTATGGAAATCTGTGGGTTTTGTTCTTTGTTCAATGCAGTAGACTTTTGGGTTTAAAAACAATGTAAGTTTGAGATGGATATACGAGTATACATTACGTGTTTTGATTATGGTATGGAGTAATGATTGGTTGTCTTTGAGTGTGAAATTTTGTTATTTTATCTTGAAGATGTGTCTTTCTTGAATTTTGCGTGATATTTTTGTATCTTGGTTAGGTTTGTCAGAGTTATATATTTTCAGAGTTGAGTTGGTAGGGTTAGAATATTTTGAATGTTAATTTTAGACTAATGTACTGGAGATGGTTATATTATGTTGGGAATTGATGGAATTAGTATAATTTTGAGTTTGATATTATTCCTGGGTCGTCACGATGTGAAGTAAAGTAGAGAAGACTTTTATATAGATAGAATGGGTTTTGGTAAGTGATTGTTAATACCTTGTAACCTACCGAAACGCACGACGTCTAGTGTCTCTCGGGTGGAATAATTTTATCGAAGTTGCATGGTTTTATGTGTTAGTTTTGTTAATTGTGGGGTTTTTCGTTCTATTTTCCTTAGTTTGTCATATTCTATTATGTTTTGGCTTTGGGTGACAGCCTGTGAAATTTCCTTGGGGCAGGAGGGTGGTTGGTTGTGTGTGTAGAATATGCTGAGCTGAGCATTTTGTTGGGTGTGATCGTCTAAGGTAGTTTAAAGTTAATGTGATATTGAGTTGTTATATATGTGTTAATAACAGGGTTGATATTGTAGCTTGTATTTGAGAGGTGTATTGTCTTTGATATTATATAGAATGAGTTTGAAAAAATATCTTGTAAGTATATTGTGTCAAAAATGCACAATATTCCTGGGATTTTATGTTTACATAATGTTTGGTATTATGTATTGAATCCTATTTTTATATATGTAGATCTATATGGATTGGAGAATTTGTTGTGTATTATTTACTTTACATCTTATGAATTTTGTTGGATGCTATGCTGATTTAAAGAATTGGTAGTGAATTATGTGATCACTGTATGACTTAGTATGTGAATGCATTAGTTTCCTATATGTGCATGCACTTATTGGTTTGTTTGTAGCTTTCTATTGAATTGAGTGTATATACATGTGTAGGAATATGTGAATCTGGGTAATTTGCATACATTTGTAGATATATGTTGATGAGATGTATAGTCCTAGGTTCACTGTCAGAGGGTGACTGACGTAACTTGCAAGGAGTTGATTGTAGCTGGGTGTCAGGTTTTGCTGAATTTGTAGTTTCTCCGGTCCGATGATGTCTCGGGTGGAGGTTGGCGGCGGTTTGGGTGGTTGAGGAAGGGAGGTGTTTAAGTGGGTCCGGTTTCCAGCTGTGGGTCGCGGTGGAGGGAGTAGTTGCAGTGTTGAGGTGGTTAAACGGGGGCGAGCTCAACCGACGTGAAGACCTGGAGGGTGCGGATGGATGTTTGAGGTGGGTAGGGTTGACCGACACGGATAGCGGGGCCTATCGCCTCCTGGGCTTGCTCAACTGATGCGATGTTCCTGGTCCTCGGCAAGCTCTTGTCTGGTTACAAAGGATTACAAAGGCGGAGCATGCCGACAGGAGACCTTTTGGTCCATAACTAGGTCGGATGTGAAATATATATATATATATATATATATATATATATATATATATATAAATATAAATAAAAGATGAAAAATATATAAAATAAAATAAAAATGATAATAATAAAAATAAAAATAAATAAGAGAAATAATACATAGGTATAGTTAAATGATAAACAAACAGGTAAATAGTAAATAATAGTAAACTGAAAAATAAGTAATAATAGATAGAAATCAAGCAAATAATAAATAAACAGACAAATAATAACAAACAAATAATCAAATGATATAAAATAAATGGCAGTCATTAAAGCATCTTGCTTAAATATTTATCTAAACGAATCTTAAAACTTCGAACTGAGCTACATTGCACTACCTCTGCAGGAAGTTTATTCCATTATTAACTACACGGTTGGCGAAGTTGTTTCTACCCACTTCCAAATTAAATCTATTTCCTGACAGTTTGAGACCATTATTTCTTGTCGGATTCTCATTCAGTGTAAGAATTTTGTCACTTTTGATATTGTCGATCCCCTTTAGAATCTTAAATACCTGTATCAAGTCACCTCTGAGTCTACGCTTTTTTAGGGAAAACAAATTCATGTTTTAGTCGATTTTCGTATGATTTATTTTTGATATTTGGGATCAGTTTTGTGGCTCCCCTTTGTACTTTTTCCAACCTGTCAACGTCTTTAATGAGATTCGGTGACCATACGGAAACAGCATATTCCAAATGTGGACGAACTAGCGATTTATATAGCTTGTTAATGAGAGATGAGCTTTTGAAGTCATAAGGTCGCGCAATCAGTCCTAGAATCTTATTTGCTTTCTCAGAGGCTGAAATACACTGCTTAGATGATCTGAGATCGTTGCTGATAATTACCCCTAGATCCTTCTCACTATCCACTTTTGTTAACGAATTTCCAAATAACTTGCAATCGTACTTACTGTTATTTTTACCTATGTGCATAACCTTGGATTTACTTGTGTTAAATTTCGTTAGCCACTTTTCAGACCATTGCTGTAATTTATCTAAATCTTCTTGAATATCTAATTGATTGAAGTGGTCTATATCTTTTATATATACTATGAATAGAAGTGGCCCGAGAACGGAACCCTGAGGAACTCCACTTGTAACATTTTTCCATCTAGAAGTTTTGCCATTTAAAACAACTCTGTTTTCGATCATTCAATCAATTTATAGTCCAACCTAATAGGCTGCCACTTACTCCGTGTGAAGGTAATTTATTAAATAGTCTTTCGTGGGGGACGGTACCAAAACTTTTTGCAAAGTCAAAATATATTTAATCTATATTATTTCTTTTGTCATAACTCGAGATGTCTGTGTTGTAGAATTCGAGTAAATTAGTCACACAAGAACGTTTCCGTCTGAATCCATGCTGGCTATCATTTATCAAACAGTTACTTTCTAAATGAAGTTCGATAGCATCTCTGATTATAGTTTCCATCATTTTTCCTACGATTGAAGTCAAGCTTATAGGCCTGTAGTTATTTAGTTTCTTTTTCTCACCTTTTTTGAATATTGGAATGACATTAGGTAGCCTCCATTCTCTTGGGACATCTCCGGATATGATGGATTTCTTGAAAATAATTTCTAATGGAACAACAATCTCATTTTTAATTTCCTTTAAGATTCTTGGATGCCAACTGTCAGGCCCTGGTGTTTTATTAATTTTGAGTTTCTTTATACACCTTTTAATTTTTTCTTTTGTTATATTTACCGTAGTAAGTTTACCCTAGATTTTTCACAGGTTTCAGCTTAGAGTTCACTTTGAGATGTTTCGTTTACGAATACTGAGCTAAAATAGTTGTTTATGATATTACATATTCCTTCGTTTGAATACTCAAGTTGACCGTCAGCAGATAATAGTGGGCTGAGGGCACGGAGCAGACTGAGCTGAGGTCACGGAGCAGACTGAGCTGAGGACACGGAACAGACTGGACTGAGGTCACGGAGCAGACTCAAGCTGAGGGCATGGAGCAGACTCAAGCTGAAGTCACGGTTCCGTATGAGATGAGCTAGAATTATTAAAAAGAGTTAGTGGATGTACGTTATTTGGTACTCACGATGACTGATGAGGTTAGTTGTGGACGGGGTATGTCGAGGTACCTCAATACTGTTTAGACGAGTCTCATCGGCTTGGGGCTCCTATGCGTCTTGACTGAAGTCGTGTGGTCGGATGACTGTCGTAGTTGGTTGGAGTCGCTTCGAAGGGGTCGGTTGGTGGAAGGGTGGGGTATAGATGCGTCGCTCGCTGGGAGGTGCGCGGGGGTGAATGAAATCTTGTGGATAGTTGCCTCGATTCCGGTGGATTCATTGAAGATGTGGTTTGAAATCGAATGCCTTTTTATTTCACCACTTAATCTAAGATGGTTACAAATGCAGGTTACACCAAGAAGTCCAATTGTCGTCTCGGAGGGGACGGTTGGTGGAGGGGTGAGGTATAGATGTGTCGCTCGCTGGGACGTGCGCGGGGGTGAATGAAATCTTGTGGGTAGTTGCCTTGATTCCGGGAGCTTGATTGAAGATATGGTGTACTTGGGGTTTTTTGTGGTTTGATTGAAATTTGATGCGTTGAGTTGACTGAACTCTTGAAGTTGTAATGCTGGGAATCACTGCTCTGGGCTGACGATTCTAGTCGTGTAACTGGTGAGTCTTGTAGCTGATGGTTTGTCCTACTCAGATTGGTAGCAAACTGCCACCAGATGGTTTAAAATAAAATGTCTCTCGATTTCACCACCACCGCTAATGCAAGCGGACGGGTGCGGTTGTCGTGGACGTACGGCTGGGCAGGCGACGACGATTTTAGTCGGGTGGTCTCTTCAGGTTGGTGTGGGAACACTGCTTGCCGCCAATTATGTAACCAGTATGGTGGTTTACATGTGGGCAGTGCAAACGGGTTCTTCGGATGAGTTTCTTAAAACGGGGTCGATGTTTTCTTTCGTTTATTTTAAGGTATTAAGGGTATCTACAAAGGGGAAAGATCTCCCCTGGTGAGATAAGGGAGAGGGCGTCTCCCCTCCCTCTTCTGTCAAGCGATCACAGTCGCCTCCTTATAAAGGGTCAAAGGTCCGTTTAGACACCTTTGGTGTGGTTGTTTTTTAGTGTTATTTAGTGTTTTTTGGGGTTTGTAAGATGTATGTGGGTTAGTTGTATAGTAATGGATGGCTATCTTTTGTGTATGTGGTTGGATATGGTATATGTATTGAAGTTATAATTATGTAAGTTGGTAGATATTATGGAAGATTAATGTAAGAGGCTGGTAGATTAAGGTAGACAAATAGTAGACAAGTAGGTATATAGAAGGGTAGGTGGCGGGAAATTAATTTCACGATTAAAATGTTTGAAAACAATAGCCGCGACGTAGTTGTAGAATTACATAATCTCGCTCACCGTCTAAAGTTTGTAAACACAAGCTAGGGTATCGATATTGGTGCTGATGTGACGAAATGTTAACACTAAGCCACTTCGCTTCGTGACCAAGATTGCTTGTGTAAGCAGTATTGCTTGAGACAGTGTAACAGTCTTTCTGATTGGAGAAAAGGGTGGAGGAGGAGAGAAATTATTGGTGCACGGAGGAAAAGTCACGCCCTTAAGGGGAGGCACTTATTTGTAACGGTCAAAGTTATTGGATGAATTAAGTAGTGACGTCGGAGGAGACTTGGCTTGGTGAGTTGTAGTGAAGGTGCAAGAAAGTGAATGAAGACATGTAATACAATAGAAGGAACAGTTAACAGAATTAAAACCAGTAATTAAGGAGAGAAAGGAACTGAAAGTGATGGTGGCAACAGAGTTAATATTAACTGTCTGGTGACATCAGGTACTGCTTTGTCGGGTGATGGCACGATGGCGTTGTGATACGTTGCATTCCTAAAGTCATGTGTTTGTGATTGAGAAATGCGAGGTTAGTAAGATGGGAGGTATTGGTGAAGATGGGTACCTCCTTGCATGCATGTGGATTACGTGTCTTGGCGTGTGACCTAATGGTATATGGATACACCCCACCTCCTCGCCCTAAGGATAGAAACGCTGGTTACATCCAACGATTTACTACTAGGTACTCCTTCCCTCCCTTGCCCTATTCTTCATTGCTGGTCCCCAACTTAGCCTCTTCCCATATAGATTGTAGATCCTTCTACAGGCGGTTCCTCATACTCACTCTTTCCTCCTCCAGGCCGTCGAGGAGTTCCACGCGCAGCGCGTGGGCCACGGCTACCGGGTGGTTGAGGAACCGGCTCTTCTCGGCTTCCTCCGAGAGAAGGAGATCCACGTGGAGGTGTGCCCGCACTCCTCCTACACCACGGGTACCGTTGGGAGCCTCCGTGCCCCTTCCCAGAGGCATCCCGTTCTGAGGTAAGAGAAAGGGGCAGGGAGGGGAAGGGACAGAATTATGAAGAAGGTAGGAAAGTTGCAGGGATGGGAAGGAAAGGGAGAAGGGGAAGAAAGGGGAAAGGGAGGGGCTCAATGGAAAGGGAGGTGATTAGAGTTAGTGGGAGGGGTGAAAGAAGGGGGTGGGGCAGAACGAAAAAGAAGGGAAGAGAAGGAGGCGCGAATGCAGCAAAGGGGTCTGCTTCTCACTGTGTTCTATTTAGACAGTGACTACCTTGTCCCGAAGTCCCGTATGGGGTACTGAGTGTGTAAACTTTATGCCATCGATATTGCAGGAAACTTTAGGGAAACCTCCACTGACCAAGGTAATATATTATTCTTTTATGATTTGGGACTAATCTCCACTCAAAGAAGAATGCTGATCATTTTTAACTTCTGCTATACCTCCGTTCCCCAGCCCTTCTTGAATATTTCCTTCACCACCTCCATGACTCCACTTTTTCGGCGTGGTACTGTCCCCCAGGGATAGAAGCGGTGGTTATCGCCGACGACATGCGAATTTCCCTGTCCAGTGACCAACCCAGACACCCCGTTTTTGCCTCCAGCATGGTTGAGGCCGGCGTCTCCTTCAGCTTCAGCAGCGACGACACGACGCTGACGGGGACCCACATGAAGGAGGAGGCTAGGCTCCTCTTCGACATCGGACTGACGGAGGCCCACCTGGCGAGGGCCGTGAGTAGTATTCCACTTCGAGGGCGGACACATGGAGCCTGACCCGGTGCATGCTATAGAAGGACGCAAACACAGCTTCTCTCGTTGTTCAACGTTCAACTTGTTCCTATAAACAGTCGTGTACCTCGTAGCTGAAGCAATCTTGTGTACACAGACCTGGATGAATCCATCAGCAGAAAAAAGGCAAAATCGGTGTAATTGTGATGCGGCATCATGGGTCAGGTTCGGGTGTCCCCAGTGTCTTGATGCATTTGGGACCAACATCTCCCAGCTCCATTCTCCTTTTGGCTAGTCGTCTCGGTGACGTATTAGTAACGTTACCAAAAGCGACTTTGTCGAATATATTGCGGTCAGAGGGTTCATTAAGCCTTTTTACCTGCAGGGTCCCCCTCCTCCCTCAGCTAAATAAAATTACCTGACGTTAGCCAAAATAACCCCCCCCTCAGAATGGGTTATCACCCAAGATCCCCTCCCACCCTATCCCCCACTAGTTTGAATGAAATCGCCTGGCGTCGACTGGATTGAACTGCACAAATTGCCTTCCGACCTCTGAGGGTCAAAGAATCTTTTTGCGAACATTATCTTGACCTTCGAGAGCCTTCCTACCGCCAGGCGATTTTATTCAGATAAGGAGTGGGAACCCCGTGTACAAAATATACCGAAATGAACATTTGCATATTTTTTATATGACACAGGTAAAAATTTTGTGTCCGCAGTAGTTCAGTTACTCTCAAAAGTTCTGCCCCTCCTGATTGTTTTTTATGAATGTATAAGTTTCAAATGTTATCACAGTTATTTACTTGGGTGAATATATATATTTCCAAAAGTAACTAATGTATACAAGAAAAGGAAGTACCTGTTTCGTAACGAAAGTATTATCGAATTGAGGAAAGACGATTTTTTTTCGTTCTTTCTTAGGAGATAGGTTCTCATCTCTTCTTTTCTCTTTTCGTCCTCGCCCTCGGCAGAGCTTCCAAGCGGCTCAGCACAGCTTCCTGCCTCCACAGGAGAAGCAACAGCTCCTGCAGCAACTTAGGGAAGCCTATGGCGTTCTTTAAGGACAGTTGCTCCTCGGTTTTCCACGATGTTCAAGGACAACTTCTCACCGGTACGTGGACCTACAAGCTTGCGCATCACATGATATATACTCACAAGATTTATGTTTATACTAGGGCCCTTGAGAGGAAAAACATTTTCTGGCGCAAGGCCTTTTCAGGGCCCCCCTTTTCCAGCACTAGTCATATCTAGATGATTCAGTTGCGCTATATGTTCTGAGGAATCAGGAATCTTTTTAAAAGATCTGTGGACCATTTTGTCAAACTGTCATAAGGGCCAGTGTTAGAAAGTAGTCATATAATTTACAGCCTTACAGGCTTATAAAACTTCAATCAAGTACTGTTTTTAATTTAATTCAGTGTAACTTGTCCTCCGCTCCAGTATTGCCCTTGCTGATGAATTCCAAAGATCTGTCAAACAGGAAAAGTACACTCACTGAAGATTAATGTGAATGAGAAGAACTCCTGGAGAAGTACTGGAGATTATAAAGTTGGACAATTCATTTTAATATTGAATCATTTGAATGTGAAAGTTGAGAGAGTAAATTGAGAATCTGAGATACAAGCTAAGGTGGGCTCCTGGTAGCTTTTACAACCAGAGGGAACTGTAAAAATAAACTAACTGCATATTACTGTATATAAAGTCAAATAAAAAGACTGCAAGATGTCCTGATTTTTATTAAAATTATATATCATAAAATATTAATAGCTTCATCAACTTTTTAATACTATAACTAGGAAAATGATATGCTTTATCTATTATATTTTTACATCAGTACAGCAATTCCCACTAACAAAACAAATTTAATAAATCTATAACCCTAATACTAATAATAGAAGGACAAGAATTTAACAAAAACTCCCTATATTTCTACTTCTTGGTTTGATAATGAATACAAAAATATACAAGCATTTCATACATGCTTGAAATGGAAAAAAAATCGAAATCAAGTTTGCATTTCGAATTTTTAGTAAGCCTACTTATATACTAACCAATAGTAGCCATATACATAAATGTACATCTTAATCAAACTTTATGCATGTCCATATCATTGATTGTTTACAAATATATCTAACCCATTCATCACCTGAATGCTCACTGTTTCATGAAGGCTAGTCTACAGAAAATATATAAATGATAGAAAACTTAGTAAATAGACATGTCTTTTGCATAGCAAAACTACAAATTACGGTGTCAAAGTCTATTTGTTTTGCTGTCAGACTCAATACTGAGCTAAGCCAGGTTGTCAGGCGATCCTGACCCATGGTAGACATAAGATAATTTTCGATGAGCTTAAGCTTGTTGAAGCTCCTTTCTGCTGATGCTGCTGTGGAAAATATGCTTTCTAATATGTACTCTGGCAAAACATTTAACCGTTCAAATGCATCCAACTGTTTTCTACCAAAATTGGCATTGTGAAAATTTTTATGTGATTCATTTCCTGCACAAGGTCTTTACTGCTGATGTCTTTAGAATACTTCTCTGCTAGTTTAGCTGCTTTGCGCTTTAATTCCTCTTTTGACATCTTTTGGTAGTTCCAAAGAAAGCTGAAGGTGTCAGAAATCTGTTTTGCTGCACTGAAACGAACTGTAAGCCCTCCAATAACATTATCCAATACTACATTAAATATGTGCTTTCAGAAGTGGGCTTCCTCAGGGGATTCATCTGCTTCGTTCATTTTATTCCCATTTTCATCCGGTGTATCCTCATCATGGAATTTTGTTCTTTTTACTTCTTTCTGCAGGCTGGATGCAACAAGCTTAGCTTCATTCCATATTGCTTTCCAACTGTCTCAGAGAGCCACTAGTTGTGCAAGCAAGCTTTCTATGTTTACAACTTCCATATCTAAAGTCGCATCACTAGCTTGAATGATTTTGTTGTAAAAGTCAATAGGGACTAGTATTATGTGTCACACAACTGACATTATGATGCAGGTGAATGAACTGACATAACATATAGCTCCATGGATTTCGTTCCTGGTTTTTGGAGTGATATTCAGCTCTAGCAGGTCTTCCAAAGCCAACTTGAACCCTGGAAGGTGAGCTACAAATGGCTTTACACTCTCAACTCAATCTGACCATCTGGTGTCAGATATGCCATGAAGCGAACAACCAATACGGTTTGCCAGTATCTCCCACCTCTTGGGGCTGCAACTGAATAAGGTGTATATTGTTTATGTAGTTCCGTAGAAGGTGAATGCTTCTGGAATATATTCGGCAGCAGCATTTTACCACGTAAATTAAGTGTGTGGCAACCACAAGGAGAGAATACGGCAGTAGGGCACTGTTCTTTTATTATTACTTGTGCACCATTGTATTTGCCTGACATGTTTGCCGCATTGTCATAACCTTATGTCCTACAATCAGCAAGTGGAATAGCATGACTTTCCAATGTTTCAATAATCATTTGAGTAATTTCAGATCCTGTTTTATCACTACAGTCTACAAATTTCAGAAATTGTTCCACAATTTCAAATCGTGATTCATAGCGAACTAGGTAACGGAAAAGGAATGTAGTTTGCTCAACATGAGATGAATCTGCTGTGGAATTTAATATTATTGCATAGTACTTTCCGGACTGCCTCTCTCCCAAAACGTGCTGCTTAACAAGGTCAGAACATTGTGCAATGAATTCATTTTGGGAGTCATTAGAGAAGTAATGTACTTGCAGCCTTTCACCCTTTTTTTGCGACTCTTCTACCTTTAGTACATGTTCCTTTAGAATGGGGTCCCAGCGGGAAAGCAACTCTATCAAACCTAAAAAGTTTCCATTATTTGAGTCACCAATGCGTTGCAAAGAACACTAGAAAGCAAGGCCACGTTCTCCTAAGAATAGGGTAACATCAATAATTTGTTTCAAAATATTGTACCATTTTTCCGATTCCACTTTAATTTATGCTTCTAGAAGATTTTTAATACCTTCTTGCAATGACAAGACGTCTTTCTAATTCACGCTAATCTAGATAGCATTCACTATGCCCATTACTCTTTTCATGCTTGGGAACCCTGTTACATAATATCCGCCACTTAGCACTGGCTGGTCAGTCTTTAGCTATAGCTAATGCAGATTTGGATGCAGTACCCATCCTGCAGCAAACACTTCCAAAATAGCTGGCACGGAAAACAATATAGTGACTCCTTATGCTGACTCTAGACAAGCCCGTCTCGGGTATGCTGTTCTGTATTAATGTTTCTGAACTTCAATATTCTTTTTGGAAATGTTTGATTGTTACCATCTTTAGGCAATGTTAAAGGAAAGTCAACATAATCTCTGGTAACATAATTCTCTACGTCTGATTGAGAAGGAAATTCTGCTGTTAGGAATCCAATGTCAAGCCCGACAAGCCCAGTGGTATTTTTTTTTCTTCAAAATTATCTTGAACTGCTTTCATTGATTCACTACCTGTTTTAGGAATTTCTGTTGCACTGTCTGCCTGATTTTTGGAATCTACATTCTCATCTGTTCCACCAGCTCCAGGCTCTGAATTAATATCTATGTCCATCGTATTTGTACATGCCCCTGAATTTGTTTCTTTATTAGCTTGTTTTTTTATATACCTACTTGAAAGAGTGTCTGTAATCCTCTTCTTTCATTGTCATCACGTTTTTTTTTTCTTTCCTTTTTTGTGCTCCGGATTTATGCAGACATATTTCTGATGGGCAGATTCTGAAAAATATAATTAGATTGATAAGAATTGCCGGCTTTTCCTTTTCAACATTAAAAATCAAGTTACTTGTAAAAATAAAACATTACATTACAAATGAAATAATTAACAAGCAAGTTTACAAGGATTACTTGTAATGAACTAGCATACTAGTATACAGAGACATAGGCCTATTTCATCTAAGCCCACGAATAATGCTGTGAGCCTGTGAGGCTTTAATATATTTGTAATGCAAGCCTACATGTATACAAAGTTTAAAGTAGAAAAATATTGGTTCTTAGTAATACTAATACCTAACTCGGAGGAGGGCTACAGTACTGTAGTTTGCCACTGTTTGTATATATAAATAAAACTAGTCAGGAAAACTAAAGAGGGCCCTCATTTGTAAAAGCCCCTGGTATAAAAAATACTCGGCAATCAGCATCAATATTTTACAACTAGAGCCTAGTTGCATATTTAGCAAAATTTTTAAGTACAAGTTCAAAGAAGACCAAATTTAGAGGCCCCTTCCCCACATGAGATTGTAGGGGGGCCTAGGGGGCTTTCCTTCAGCTTTCGGTAATCTAGAGCCATAGAAATTCGTTAGTTTCAAAGCAACAATAAAGAATTAATTCATATGTGATGTACAGGGGGTAGATCTACATCAAATAAATGACTAACCTTGAATTTATCTTATATTATTCTCAAAAGTGTGGTTTATCAAGTGAGACATGGGTTTGATGTAATCTAAAAAGATATTTTTTTCGTAAATACCGGTAACTTTGCATGGATATTTCATGAATATTATTGTTTAGATCTGTTATCAATGATGTTCGTTAAAATCGCTAACAGGTCTAGATTGCAATGATTAATTTGTTAAACAAATATTTAATTCAGATAAGTCATAATATTTATATAGAAATCATATGTATTTGAATGTGAAATCGCAATCTGAACAGTGTTTCTTACATCGATAGTTCGGTCACTAAGGACGCTTGCACTTCGGTAACAAACTCACAGCAGCAGCGGCGGCAGCGGCAGCTTTAGCTCTAAACTGGGACCTGACTTGTTTCAGATCTCTAGGGTGGACAGCGGAAATGATCTCTTACCTGGCAGCAGTGGGGTGCGCTGAACGATATTTGGGAGCGTCCCTACGAGTAGGTTGTGGTTATGGACAGCCGCCAGTGACTTATTATTTACTCTGCAAAATCCCTCTGAATTCAACCTGAGGTTGTCACAAATTAGGAAACATAACAATTTAAGAGAAGTACTAATCACAGCCATGATCTTTTTATTGGAGATAAATTTATATTAGAGAAGTACTACCACAGACTTATTTTAGAGGCCGATACGTCAAACATAATTGCCCATTTCAATTTTGAGCTTTGATATTCATGGGGCCCTTAGACTCTTATGGACTCTGGTGCGGCGCACCGGAGCACAGCCCCCCCCCCCCTCCACCCACACACACACACACCTCTCGTGGGGCCTGATTAACTTTATATCCACCAAGCGATGTTTTCATCAAATTTCAAACAAAATCAAGAGGTAACCTTGGATTTTTTTTTAATTAATCACTAAATATTATCCTGTAGAATACAATTTGAAGGTCTTATAGAAAACAATGGGGTTAATGTTGTATTCACTTAGATTAAAATGGATAAAAACGGTGCAATGATGCGATAACTTTGTGATTGTTTTTTCTTTCACACCGGTGACGTTTCATCTTGCACCTCTATTGTTATACTGCAAAAGAATTTTGTTACCCGCTGTGCATTGCAAAAGCACGCCTTCGCAAGGTAATGACGCCCTATCTTATTTACTTATTTGTTTATTCAATTATTCATGATCATTCGTTTATTTGTTTACTTATTTGTTTGGGTGAGAAGGATTAGTACGCGAGTAAAAAAAAAAAAAAAAAAAAAAAAAAATCCGTCCGCAAAATGCAACAAAAACTACATTTCGAAAATAGCCAACAATTGGATCGCCTGCGGGAAAAAAGTAAACTTCGGGAAAAAATCGGCCAATAATTCGATCGCGAGGAGTGTATAAAAATGGCGTTTGAAAAACTTAACCAATATCTGATCACGATACCACCTTAACCTAGCCATCTTTACGGTTAAGTTAGCTTAGCTTCAGCAACCACAACTAAAAGACCTGGCCTAACCTTACTAAACCTAAAAGACCCTAATGAAACCTAATTGTCCAAATCAACATAAAAAAAAGTAGCGTGATTTAACCAAAAATAAACTAAACAAAATTACTTAACCTAACCGTATCATACCTAACCAAAACTATTCAATCTAACCATACTTAATCTAACCATACTTAACTATACTTAACCTAACCAAACCTAACCTAACCAAACCTTATGCACTCAGTAAACTGAATGATATCTTCTCGTTACCTGCAAAGGATGACATTGGTAAGTTAAATAAATGAATAAACAAATAGATAAATAAGATAAACAAATAATGAAAAACCAAGACAATAAGTAGATAGAAAAATATCAGATTACGAAAATGTAGACAACTTATGAATATTGAAAAAAAAAACAGCCAATAAATAAACCTGGATAATGTGAAAGAAAATAAATAACAATAAAAGCAAGGCCAATGAGTATATAACGAGAATGATCAAATCGAAACTTAATTTCCGCGGTCTCTTTTACTGATAAGCACACAAATGCATAAATTTATACTCGAATGTCTTACAAACATACAATGAAGTTGTACGAAGGACGGAAATAACAAACGACTCGTTCATTAAAAAAGTCTAACATTATACGTAAACGCCCAGGCTTATTGAACAATTCTGGTACATACTCATGGGGTGCATGTGGAGTCCCGTACCAAAACCCCGGTTGAGAAATAAATAGCGATATTATTTCAAAACGAAATTTCACACCCTGTTCAAGTTAATTACGTCATTCATCTGGGGTGTAGCCCTCTCATTGGTTAAAGGCCCGTGGGACCCAAATATGACTATGACCATCTTTGGATTATGGGTGTTGGGGTCTACATCCAAAAGTATTTCGGAGGCCAACCCCTCCGTGCCCCTGAGCCCCAAAGTTCGTTTCGTTTGAAACGTTCCCTGGTACTCACTTTGTATGCATGTCTTACAGGTGATATTTTCCAATTCATTTATTTATGATTTTCGTTTACAACCTTTCTTAATACCCTTCAGTATGCACGCCAAGTATGGTTACTAGAAAAACTGAGGGAGGAAGATTTGCCCCTGCACTTTTATGTTATTCATTAATTTATTTATCTATTCATTTTTGCTACGCTATTCTGGCACACTCTTAGTACGCATGCCAAATATCTTGAGATTTGAAAGAGGGCATCCGCCAGCTTGCTGGTTGTGGCTACTTTTCAATAAATACCTGTTCTGGTACTCCCATGTTTTGAAAAAAGGAGAGTAGCTTATGAGAAAACAAACATAATGACAGATAGAAAGTGGCTTTTGCATATTAGATTTTCTCTCAAACTAAGCATTAGCAACATCAACATTACAGAGAAGGCCCTAATTTCTTCGTCTTAAGCATACACCAAATTATGATTTTTTATTTCCTAGAACTTCAATGAATAAATAAATAAACAAATAGATAATACTAATTGTTACCCATTAGTTCGACATTTTTAATTCTATTTGGGGTTTGATGTTCATCTTTGCCTCGCAATTTCATCGAAACACGGATTTTTTCTTTTTCTTCACCCTACCCTACCACTTTTAAATTATCTTGGTACAGCAAAATCAAAGCACGTCAATCGCTATCGATTTTAATATGTAAGGACGATTAGTGATGGTTAATACTCTTGACACGAGTAAAATCAGAGACGTGCATTTCACTTGGAACAATTATATATCACCCCGGTGTTTAGTATGGAGGGTGACAATTCTACAAATATCCTGGAGTGGTGCTTGTCCTTTGGTGGGATAAGACTCTCCAAGATTGGAAATCTTCACCGTGCCCGTCCATCATAAATCTCTTATTTGGATTTTCGGCATCATCCATTCGAACACAATCCCTTCAAAGAACTATTTGGAAATTACCGAGACAAGAGATGCTGCTACACTTATTCCCATAATACTCAAAGAGGTTCAACCAGGATCAGTTATTTACAGTGACGAGTGGAGAGCATATCACATATCGTCTTGGATACACGCAAGGAATTACAAACCCACTCGGACAGTTTAGGTCATGTGAATACACATGTACACACGAAGTTGTCTGAATCTTATTGGAACAAACACAGGACCTAGCTGCAATCTATCATCTTTTCTTAATTCCTACTTTCAAGAATTTATTGATATGATCATTTACTTTTCTGCGGACGTCAGTCTGAGCTGCCTGGACTTTAAACAATCTAATATAAATACTATCAACAAGGCTCCACACTTCTCCCGCATCTCAAAAGAGCCAAAACACGAATCATCAAACCTCAGCCACCCAGCCTTTTCACTGGCTGCACGCCCAAAACCGACGCATATTCTTCCTACCCATATAATCCCCATCATCTGACCTCACTTTTATACAGTTCTGTTGTCTCATTCTCCAGCAACTACTGCACAGTTGCTTGGACGAGAGAAGACACCTTTTGCACTCTTCCTCCCATTTTCACCCTATTCTCCGAGAGACGGTTCAGTGCTGTACGCTACACCATGGGCAACGCCGTGGGTGTTGCCAAGCTGTCAGGCATAGGTGTAGATCATTTAGGGATGGAGAGTGTAAGAAGCTGGTAGATAAAAGTAGATAAGTAAGGTAGATAGAGGGGGTAGGTCGCGAGAATTTAATTTTTATGTGTAGGATGTTTTGAAAACAATAACAGCGAAGGAGTTACATAATCTCGCTCACCGTCTAAGGTTTATAAACAACCGCTAGGGTACAGATTTTGATGCTGATGTGACAATATGGAAACTAAGCCAATCCGCTTCGATGTCGAGGTTGCTTGTGTAAGCAGTATTGCTTAAGACGTTGTCTTTCTGATTGGAGAAAGAGTGGAGGAGAAAAAATATTAGTACACAGGAGAAAAGTCACACCCTTGAAGGAGGTACTTATTTGTAAAAGTAAATATCATTGGATAGATAAGGTAGTGACGTCGGAACAGATGTGGCTTGGTGAGTGGATTGAGGATCCCAGGCGGGAGTCCCTTGTAGTAAATTGGCAAGACAAGTGTATAATTGGGAAGAAAATAGAAAATTATGCATACATTTAATTCACCCCATCAAGAAACAGTACTTTTTCTAACGCAAGATATGGTAAAAGACATACTTAAGTGATGGAAAGAAATTGGAAGTGAGAGGAGAAATTCAAAACAATATGAGGGAACAATAAACAGAATTAAACCAGCAATTACGGAGAGACACGGGAACTGAAAGTGATGGGGGTGAAAGAGGAAATACCCCCCCCCCCCCCAGGTTTTAGATCGAGAGTGGATCGGGGGATGGTCAATTTAATCATCCACCCCGGGAAATGCCTTTAAACTGTATAAACAAAAACTTCAAAAGGGCATTCGCATGATCCATACAGAACTACTTGTAGCTATCAAGCTAAACTAATTTCTTAAAAAACAAAGGATTTAGCTACCTCAGAAAGTATCACTGGCAGTGTGCTACTTAACTTTCTTCCCCACGGGGGTAACCCATACTGCGAGACACGTCAGTGACGTCACTGACCTCAAGACTCATCTCACCTCTGGAAAAAAAAAAAAAAAAAAAAAATGTGGACCACCAGCGATAGACTAAGCACACTTAATACAATACAATTCATTCAGCTCATCCTAATATGGCTTCCATATTCAAACTGGCGATAAACCACGAAATCACTCTGATACATCGATGAGGAATTAAAGAAGGGAATAACAGAAGTCATCTAAATATGGAGCCCATCGGCAGCAATACCCACCTCCATCCTCTCCCCCTCCACCTCACCAACCCCCTCTTGACCAGCGGGACGTCCCTGCAAGACGAACTATCCTACCTGACTTTCCCCTCTCCCTCCCTCTTCTCCTCCCCCTCCTGAGCGAAGTGTCCGACATAGGAGGTCAACACGAACCTTACAGTGTTCCCAAGCGGCCTATACTTAAACCAATATTGTCTGTACAAAATTGTCAATTGTGCATTATGTAGCTGTGTAAGACTGTGACTTACAGTGTTCCCAAGCGGCCTATACTTAAACCCAAATTGTCTGTACAAAATTGTCAATTATGTATTATGTAGCTGTGTAAGACTATGACTTAATTCTTGTATACTACTCTGAAGATGACTCCCTGAAGTCGAAACGTCAATTAAAAATGGAAGACTATGGAAGGCCTGTATTTGCCCTTCCCCTGAAATGAGATCTACTGTTAGAAAAATTGAAAATCTTAGTAAGAAAATTAATCAGTGCCAAAATGCTGTTGTGTTTAACTCAGTGTGTATTACTGAGAAGAAATATGCAATATATATTATATATATATATACATATGTATATATGTATATATATATATATATACATATGTATGTATATATACAAGTAGAATTGAATACGACAGCATTTTGAAAATTATTCATCTTCTTAATATTTTCAATTTTTCTGATCGGGATTTTTCCTGCTGGGAGGTGAGTACAAACAAGATTTCCAGAGTACTCCATTTATTAAATAATCAAGCTTTCGTCTTCAAAGAGACATCTTTAGAATTCACAAAATTCTGTAATGCTGAACAAAAACAAAAATATTGGTACAATTTTGACAAGAAAATAAACATGTAAATAACAAAATGAAAATGTATAACAAACGTCTAGATTATTAAGATATACACGAGTGGTGTCACGTCTGTGAGAGAAGTACATTTGTTTAAGCTTGTATTGAGTCCCAGCGGCCTTCGCCGATTAAGGGACTGTCTTTTAATTAAAATGTGGCTTGTAGGTTAACTGGGTTAATAATTAGGGCAAGATGTAGATGGGTTTCACATGAATCCTATTGAGGGTGGTTTCTTAGAGGCGGGCGTGTTTTGTAGTAGAGTTACAGTAGGGAACTTACTGGGGAGGAGCAGGTGAGTTTGGTTGCAAGGGCTAGGTGCCCCGTCCAGCGTCCGTATTACTGCCTGCCCGGAGACGGCACAGGGCTGTAGTTGGATCCCCCAGGAGGTCCCTGAGGTGCTGGAAGTGGTGCTCCAGAGCGGGGTAGATGAAGAGACAGTGGTTGAAGGAGGCTGGCTCCGTGCCGCATGTACACGTTGTATCCGTGTATTGAGTTCATCAGTGGTTAACCCGGATTCTGAATGCCATGGCCAAAGTATGTGGAGGCAGTGCGGGTAGAATTTTGTGGGTGGGTTCCTGTCAGGTTGTGGTGGGCCATCCTCGGCGTACTCCTCTCTCCATACTCGCCGCTCCATAGCTCCCATGCAGCGGCGTCGATCTTCTTGTATATATCACCAGGCGACGGTAGAACGAGCATGGCACCATCCTCAGGGCATAGTGCACTCCGTTTGACCTCTTTGGCACTGGGCGATGAGGCGGCGATCGCTGGATTGAAATCAGGCTCGGAGACACAGGTCTTTAACAGAGCCAGGCAGGCCTTGGATGGGTTCGCCGGGCGGTGCTGAGATTCATCCTTCACAGAGTTCTTCGTCCGTGGAATTGAGTACCCCTGCTGAACCGAAGAGGTACCGGCAGGCGTCCCTCCTGATGCGGGCCCAGAGAGGTAGTATGCCAGCCTCGCTGTATACTTGTTCGTATGGTACTGACTTCGGAAGGCCGAGTGCCACACGTAGGGCTTGGCATTCTACCCTTACCATGCGGAGTAGCTTCTGCATGGGTAGCTCGTGCAGTACTAGGGCCCCGAAGGGAAGCCTTGTGCGAACGAGGCTCTGGACGATGGGAATAAGAGTTTCCCGGGGTTGCCCCCAGGATTCCTTTCGGATCACTCGAACTAGGTTCAAAGCTCTCTGAGCATTGAGGGTGGCTTGCTGGATGTGGAGGGTCCACTATATGTTTCTCTGGAACGTTACTCCTAAATAGCGGACAGACTTCGCTGGTTCGACTGGCGTACCACATACATTTATCCAGTTCCATTTCGAATAAGTGCCGCTGTTGTATCCTGCCAGGTGCACTGGCATGTAGACAGTCTTCTTTGCCGAGAGTGTAAACCCTAGGCTGTTTAGTTGGGTCACCACGATGTCTACTTGCTCTTGAAACCTTCGGAGTTCCGCCTTGTGCTGAACCGACTTCTTTTTGGGTCGCCGGTGCCTGGATTTACTCCAGAGGGCTATTTCGTCTGCATATGCGGTGACGACCGTATCACCTCGTACTCCTTTGCCCACGTCCGCTAGGAGTAGTGTGAATAAGAGGGGGGACACGACTGATCCTTGGGGGACACCCATGTGGACCTGCGCCCTGCTACTCAGGATTCCCTTTCTCCTCACCTCGATGGACCGGTTGGAGAGGAAGGACCGGATGAAATTGTATATAGATGGCGACACGCCTATGGCCTTCATCTTGAAGAGGGGCTTTGTGTGCCAGACCGTGTAGAAGGCCTTGGCTATATCCAAAAAACAGGTGTGTAGGATCCTCTTTCGTCTATGAGCTCTTCTGATATGCTCAGAGAGTCCTACGACGTGATCCACAATGCTTCTTTCTTTCCTAAACCCCGCTTAGAGTTTGGGGAGGACTCCCTTGGAATCCACGTGGTTTCTCAGTCTGGCGAGGAGGATCCTCTTGTAAACCTTACCTATATGTGAGGTAAGAGCTACTGGCCTATGGTTTTCGATCTTGGTGCTGGCTTTGCCTCCTTAGGGGATGAGGATTACAACAGCGTGCCTCCATGCCGTGGGGACAGTACCTTCTTTCCAGCACTTGTTGAAAAGGGCGAGAAGGGCTTCTTGCATGCAGGGAGGGAGGTTCCTTAGGAGCGGGTAATTGATCTGGTTGGCGCCGGGGGACTTCTTGTTTCCTCTGGTTGCCTTCAGGGCCCACCGTAGCTCATGCAGGGTGAGGTTAATGTCTTTGCCCTGAGGGATGGAGAGATCCATGTGGGCCTCTTTTTCCATGCGGTACCTTCGCTGGTTTTCGGGGAGACTTCTTGTTGTATGCGTAATGTTCCTCCGTCAGGATCAGTGAGGTTCCTGCTAGGGGGATTGTAACGCATTTTAAGTGTTTTTAGTCTGTTCCAAGTAGCCGTAAGGTCCGTACTGACCTCCTCACTCTTCCTCCAGAAGTCCATTTTGGCTCCGGCAATGGTCCTCTTGCATCTCTTGTATTCTGCGTTTGTTTTCTTCATGTACACAAAGGCATTTTCTGTCCCTTGTTTCAGGTACCGATGGTAGGTCTTTCTTTTTTCTTGTACAGCTGTTAAGCATGCATCCGTCCACCATGGGTGGCCCCATCATTGATCTCTCCATTTTCCTCTGTGCAGTCCTTAGCTTTGTCTCCATCGCCTTCGTCAGTTTCCAGGTCTCACACCCGTAGATTAGATTATTGCTGGCAGAATGCATTGATTGTAAACTTTTACTTTTTAAACATAAAGGTAGAGGTTTTATTATATTTACCAAACACTTTCCAACCAATTGTAATACGTCTTTTTATTCCATTATCATGATCTTTGGTTATTTTCACCATCTGGCCTAAATAATTATACTCTTCAACTTCTTCAGGACTCTCACCATCGATTATAATCTCTTTACTTTGAACTTTCGTGTTGAATATTACTTTGGTTTTACTCATATTCATTTTTAAACCTACTTTGAGAATTTCCTTGTTCAAATCATACAGCACATCTTGCAAGTCTTCTTCTCTTTCTTGAATAAGAATAGTATAATCCACAAATCTTAGGTGGTTCAAATATTAGCTATTAATCATCAAACCGTTCTCTTCCCAAGTCAACCTTCTGAAAAATCTCTTTCAAGCAAGCTGTAAATAATTTGGGTGAAATTGTATCGCCTTGCCGTACTCCTTTCTCGATCTTGATCTTTTCTGTATCTTTATGTAGTCGAATTATAGCAGTACCTTTCCCATAAATCTTTCTAAAACCCTTACGATCTGTTCGTTTTTGCCCTGTTTGCGTAGCGAGTTTAGTACTGCTATTTGTTCTACCGAGTCAAAGGGCTTCTCGTAATCTACAAAAGCTAAACAGAGAGGTATATTCTATTTTGTCGTTTTCTCGATTATTTTGTTTATCGCCTGCAAATGGTCTAGAGTCGAGTATCCGCTCCTAGAGCCTGCCTGTGCTCTAGGTTGGTTTCCATCTAAAACTTGACTTAGTCTATTTTTAAGGATCTTGGAGAACACTTTATATACATTTGATAGCAAGCTAGTCAGTCGATAGTTACTATGGTCCTTCTGATCTCCTTTTTATAAAGCAAAATCACTATAGCATTGCACCACGATTCAGGAACGCTTTCCTGACGTAGCACTGGGAGTACAACTGAACTAAATATGAATTTCTTTCCCTGCGTCTTTCAAGAGATCTATCGATTTACCATCTTCCTCAATTGCTTTTCCTCTTTTCATATTTTTTATAGCAAATTCTATTTCTTCCTTTGTAATCTCTGGTACACTACTAACATCTGCAGATGAATTTACTGACTCAGCTATAGTCTTCGACGAGTAAAAATCTTGGTAAAATTCTTCTACTCTTTTTACCATTCTGTCTCTGCATTTAATGATTTCTCCATTTCTATCTTTCGAAGATATCATTTGCTGTCTTCCTAAAGCATGTCTGCGCTCGGACCCTTTAATACTTTTACCTTTCCGAATATTTTCCTCTATTTCATCCATATTTCTCTTTTTTTTCTCTGATCTCTGCCTTTTGTTGATAAGCTTGTTTAGTTCTACTCTTTCTATTTCGTCTCTACTGCTTTTAATCTGCATGGTCTTTTATCTTTTAATTAGGTCATTTGTAGCTTTGGAGTATTTGTTTTCTCTAATACTTTTTGTACTTCCTACTTTCTCTCCCGATTCCCTAATAATATTTACCAAATTCAAATTCATATCTTCGACAGCGTCCTCGTTCGTTTTAGAGCTTCGAATCTATTTTTAATTTCCTTAATTTTTAATATCCTTAACATTTGCAAGGCTTATTTTTTCTTGAAGATAGTTTATTTCTCTTGGCTCTGAAATTAAATTTAGCTGTGCAACCTACCATTCCATGGTCACTTCCTATGTTGACTTTATTTATGACCGTAACATTGCTGACGCACTTTCTCTCATCTCCTAATATGAAGTCTCCTTCGTTCTTTGTAGTTCCATTTGGACTTCTCCAGGTCCATTTACGACCTACACGGTTTTGGAAGAAAGTGTTCATTATCCTCATGTTGTAGTTCTCTGCAAAATTGACTAACATCTCACCTCTGTCATTTCTTTTACTTACTCCAAACTTCCCAATCCACGACTCATCTCCCATCTTCTTCCCCACTATAGCGTTAAAGTCTCCTATTACCAACGTGTACTTACTTTTTTCTTGATCCATTACCCGACTTAAATCATCATAGAATAATTCAATTTCATCGTCTGAACTCTGTGAAGTTGGTGCATGAACCTGAACTATTTTTAGAGTGTACCTTTTACACAGTCTAATCACAATCCGAGCTACCCTGTCTGATGAAGTACTGAACTTGACGACGTTACCAGCAACCTCTCGGTTGATCAAGAATCCTACTCCACTAGATCTTTCTTTGTCCTTACCTCCATCGTAGAACAGATGGTGACCATTTGTGATTGTATCAAAATTTCTTCCGCTCTTCGGACTTCGCTCAGTCCTACAATGTCCCACTTGATGTTGTCTAGTTCTTCAATTAAACTCTCCAGCCTGTGATCATCTAAGAGAGTTCTTACGTTGTAGGTATAGATCTTCATTTTCTTCATATTGTTTAGCGTCTAAGACTTAGATCTGCTTGGACAGTGCTTAATCATATTCGGTGGCACATTGCCCGTAATCACACGAGGCAATACGGTTGGACCTTTAGGAGACGATGATCCAATAGGATCGCCCGGTTTTGTTTTGGTTGTACAATTCATGTTTGCTATGAAGTTTATTTTTTGGCAATAATCTCACCTCCGTACCAACTGGTTTCTGGTGAGATATTTCTCTGGTGTCACTTTATTCATTATATTCGGTGAAGCCCTATATATTTATAGGGTGCCTAATGGTCTACGTCGTCATTATGACGGTACCCCATATATCTATGAGGAATTTCCCTGTTCGCCATCAAGGACATGCCAGTTAGAAGTGAGCATGCTACTATGTGTGTGATCTGCTCTTTGTCTGATCTTTCTTACAAAACAAAACCTGTTCGATATGGGTGATCCTAAAGAGATTTCCTCTTTATCAACATAGTTTTTGTAATCATGAAGATTCTCAAGCCTATCCACCACGTCAAGGTGTCAACTCTCGGATAGAGTATGTATGTATGTATGTATGTATGTATGTATGTATGTATGTATGTATGTATGTATGTATGTATGTGTGTATGTATATATATATATATATACATATATATATATATATTGTATTCTAATTTCTGTTAACATTATGTATAGATTATAGCTCTGTGTAGACATGTCAGAAAAGAAAAAGCTGCAAGACTTGCATCAGATCTAAAGGCCCGACTAAAATCCACAATTGAATCTTCCAACTGGGTTGATGCAGATGGAAAAATCTCCCTTAACCAGGTTGCTTCCCTCTTTGCATACTTTCGATTTCTTTCTCTTCTCCATCCATACACCTTAAACAAAACTAAATCAATCCAATTCACTCCAACTATGACCATCTCAACTTTATCTCATCAGATTCAGGAGGCACTAAAGACACTAACAGACATTGTTGCCCAGCCAGTCCCTATCCCCAAACCTGCATTATCAGTTGCACATGTGTCCCGATCTGCCTCTCGGGATAGATCCACCTTCCGTCCCAGATCCATTTCTCGGCCTAGACAAAGATCTTTCTCACGTCTTCCTGTTATTTGCTGCTATTGCAAAAAACCAGGACATTATGCTAACAGGTGTGCTATTCGTCTCTCCACTCCTCCCGATAAAGATTGCCCCGTCCACGGAAAATATTTCCACACGGCTGCAGAGTGTCGTGTTTTGAACTCCAACCCCTCTCAAAAGACCTTCTCTTTCCGTCAGAGTTCCTCTTCTTCTCCTCAATGACTATCTCCCGTCCATACATCTGTGTTTTTTCCGCCTGTGTCATCTCTCTACATCTCAAGACTTCTTCTACTATTTCTAAGGTAAGTGGGCAAGCTTTTGGCAATGTGTAAATTCCATATGACAGACTTTCCTCGCGATCCTTTTCGTAGCCCCTCCCTCAATCTTCTACCTTCATCCACGGAATCAGCATCAGGACAGCCCCTCTTAGCATGCATATCCCATCCCCACCACCCAACCCCATGTGCCTTCCCATTTGTACTCTTTCTAACTCTAACACATGGTCCCATGCTATTTCCATACCTGCTACTGTACATACCATTCCTATATCTCTCTTCATAGATACTGGTTCTTCTGTAAATATTATATCTTCTTCCACCTTCAACAAACTCCGCCTTTCCTATAAGCATGTTAGAATCTTGGAACCTTCCGATCTCTAACTTACTAACGTAGATGGTGTTCCATTTCCAGTTTTAGGTAAGATCCATCTTCCTATTAATCTTCATCCGCAAAGTCAACCGATGCATATCCCTCTTTATGTGGCTGATGTACAGTTTCCTGCAGATGTCCTTCTAGGACTAGACACTATGCAGCAATATGGAATTAGCGTCTTTCCCCAACGTCATGGAATTGCTTATGGTCGTCATTTTATTCCAGCCCTACAATTGGCGACTACTTCTCAACCACCTTCTGCACTTCCCACTTATGCAAATTCCCCCTCCCACAGCATGCCAACTGTGTCAGTTCCCACTATTGTTGTTCCTTCTACCCCCTCTACCAAGATTCAGACAAACTCAAACAGAGAGTACTTCCTCCCTATCTCCTCTAGCTCCCACTTCCCAGGACACTGTACAGCCATCGTCTGAACCTTCTCTTCAGAATTCACTTCCTCCCTCTAGTGAACCTATCTTGCTCAAAGTTTCCACCCGTACAAGGCGATTGCGTTCTTCTCGCATGCCTAAATCAAGGAAAAGGAATACCAAATGTCCTTCCCCTTCTACAGAATTCTCTCCAACAGAAATTCATATTTCTCCTTCCTTGGATGAATTAATAATTACCTCCTCCCCTGTTTCCGATGTGCTTTCCATAATGTGTCGTACTACTCATGCAGTGTTAACAAAAACCGTGACTCTTCCACCACATGAGTATTGCAAAGTGCAGCTTCGCATTTTCCGAGCTCCGGAATGCGATGTTCTCTGTATGCCAGAATCCACACGTGTCAAAGGCATATCACTGACTTCAGCCTTATGCACTACCTCCAAGAAAGGTCATATTTCTTTTCTAGTTGCCAATGACACTCATGCTCCCCTTCCCCTCAACCTTGGTACAAACTTATGTGATTTTCTAGTGTATCCTTCAAGAGTAAAAGTCATTGATGACCAAAATTCTTCCTTGCCAGTTTGTACCATTAACTCCGATGTGCGTCATGCACAGGTTCTTATTGAAGCATCTCACCTCAAAGCCCTTGACTTCCCCGACGCTCAACAGGATTTAATTTCTTTATGCAATGCCTTTCGCCATGTCATTGCTTTGCCAGGTGAATCCCTAGGTTCTACGGACCTCATTCACCACCACATTTCCCTTCGTGATGGCTCTAAACCTTGCTACATTCCGGCTTATAGACTGCCGCATAGTAAACGTAAGATTGTGGACAAGCTCATTGCAGTCATGCTTGCCCAGGATATCGTTGAACCGTCCATTTCCGAGTGGAACTTTCCCCTATTTGTTGTTTCCAAACCAGATGGTACATTCCGCCCTGTTGTTGATTTTAGAGGGCTTAACAAAATCACTGTTCCAGAAAGAACGCCCATTCCTGTTTTCCAGGAAATCTTACATTATGTTGGTCAGAATAACATTGTCTTTTCAACTTTAGACCTAATGTCAGGCTATTTTTAAATTTCTCTTGCTCCGGAAAGCAGACCTCTAACAGCCTTTTCTACCCCTTCTGGTCGTTTCCAATTTAAACGTTTGGCTATGGGTCTTACCTCTGCTCCTTCTGTCTTCACACGACTTATGCACACCGTACTTGATGGCTTACTTGGTGATAATATCTTTATGTATTTGAATGACATCATAATAGCTTCCAAATCCTTACCCGACCACATTCACACTCTTCAACAAGTCTTTTCTCGTCTTTATAATGCCAGCCTATAACTCAAACTAAACCAATGCTCCTTTCTTAAGAAAGAAATTCGTTTTCTTGGACACGTACTAACTTCCGATGTCATTCTCACTGTTCCTGATAAAGTCAAAGCTGTTGCTGACTTCTCTCGTCCAACAGACCTTGAGCACCTTCGCTCCTTCCTTGGTCTTTCAGGTTATTACCGTAGGTACATCCGCAATTATTAAAAAATTGCAGCCTCTCTTACTTCACTGCTAAAGACAGATTTATCTTTCCACTGATCATCTGCCCATGAACAAGCCTTTGCAGACTTAAAGAATGCCCTTACCACTGCTCCTGTCTTAGCTTTCCCTAACTATAAATAAATAAATAGATAAATGAATAAATGAATAGATAAATTAATGAATAGAAAAAAAAAGATAAAATAGAAATAAAATACAATAATATATAAATGAATAAATAAATAAACAAATAATAATAATAATGATAATAATAATAATAATAATAATAATAATAATAATAATAATAATAATAATAATAATAATAATAATAATAATAATAATAATAATAATAATAATAATAATAATAATAATAATAATAATAATAATAATAATAATAATAATGATAATGATAATAATAATAATAACAATAACAATAACAATAACAATAACAATAATAATAATAATAATAATAATAATAATAATAATAATAATAATAATAATAATAATAATAATAATAATAATAATAATAATAATAATAATAATAATAATAATAATAATAATAATGATAATAATAATAATAATAATAATGATGATAATAATAATAATAATAATAATAACAATAACAATAATAATAATAATAATAATAATAATAATAATAATAATAATAATAATAATAATAATAATAATAATAATAATAATAATAATAATAATAATAATAATAATAATAATAATAATAATAATAATAATAATAATAATAATAATAATAATAATAATAATAATAATAATAATAATAATAATAATAATAATAATAATAATAATAATAATAATAATAATAATAATAATAATAATAATAATAATAATATTAATAATAATAATAATAATAATAATAATAATAATAATAATAATAATAATAATAATAATAATAATAATAATAATGATAATGATAATGATAATAATAATAATACTAATAGCAATAATAATAACAATAATAATAAGATAAAAAAAATTAAAAGGTGTATAGAAATACTCATATTTAATAAAACAACAGGGCCTGGCGGTTGGCACCTAAGAATCTTAAAGGAAATGAAAAATGAGATTGTTGTTCCATAAGAAATTATTTTCAAGAAATTCGTCATATCTGGAGATATCCCAAGAGAATGGAAGCTAGCTAATGTTACTCCCATATTCAAAAAAGGTGACAAAAAGAAACCAAATAGCTACAGGCCTATAAGTTTAACTTCAATCATAGTAAAAATTATGGAAACTATCATCAGAGATGCTATCGAACATCATTTAGAAAGTAACTGTTTGATAAATGATAGCATGGTTTCAGACGGAAACGTTCTTGCGTGACTAACTTACTCGAATTCTACAACACAGCCATCTCGAATTATGACTAAAGAAAAAATATATATATTTAATATATTTAGACTTTGGAAAAGCTTTTGATACCATACCCCACGAAAGACTACTTACTAAATTAGCTTCACACGGAATAAATGGTAGCCTATTAAGATGGACTAGTAGTTGGTTGAATGATCGAAAACAGAGAGTTGTTTTAAGTGGTAAAACTTCTAGAGGAAAGAATGTTATGAGTGGAGTTCCTCAAGGTTCCGTTCTCGGGCCACTTCTATTCATAGTATATATAAACTATATAGTCCACGAACTAAAATCTATTGTTTTCAAATTTGCTGGTGATACAAAACTGTGCGGAGTGGCAAATGATCACTTAAACCAATTAGATATTCAAGAATATTTAGATGAATTACAGCAATGGTCTGAAAAGTGGCTAATGAAATTTAACACAAGTAAATGCAAGGTAATGCACATAGATAAAAATAACAGTAAGTACGATTACAAATTATTTGGAAATTTTTTCACAAAAGTGGATAGTGAGAAGGATCTCTGCGTAATTATCAGTAACGATCTCAAATAATCTAAGCAGTGTATTTCAGCCTCTGAGAAAGCAAATAAGATTCTAGGACTGATTGTGCGATCTTTTGACTTCAAAAGTCCATCTCTCATTAACAAGCTATATAAATCGTTGTTCGTATACATTTCGAATATGCTGTTTCCGTGTAGTCACCGAATCTCATTAAAGACATTGACAACGACGAGCCACAAAACTGATTCCAAACATCAAATATAAATCATGCGAAAATCGACTAAAACATATGAATCTGTTCTCCCTAAAAATGCGTAGAGTCAGAGGTGACTTGATATAGATTTTTAAGATTTTAAAGGGAATTGACAACATCAAAAGGGACAAAATTTTCACACTGAAGGAAAATCAGACAACAAACAATGGGCTCAAACTGTCAGTGTAAGATAAAGGTAGACAAGTAAGGTAGATAGAGGGGTAGGTGACAATATGTAAACTATGTCATTCATGCATCGATATCGTGATTGCTTGTGTAAGCAGTATTGTTTAAGACGTTGTAACAGTCTTTCTGATTGGAGAAAGGGTGGAGGAGGAGAAAAAATGATTGGTTCACGAAAGTTAAGTCACGCCCTTAAGGGAGGAATTTAATTGTAACAGTAAAAATCATTGGACTAAGAAACTCGTGACGTCGGTGCAGAGGTGGCGTAGGGATTGGATTGAGGATCCCAGTAGGGAGTCTCTGTTGATTGACAAGCCAAGTGTAATATTATTCGGGAAAAAAAAGAAGAAATTTTTTACTTCCGTTTGTAACGGGACGGTGTAACGGTATCGTTACATCATTTCCATCCAACGTTACTTGTAGACACAAAATGTAACGGGGTCGTCACATCATCACGAAAAAGGGTTCACTTGCACAAACGCCTCTAAGTTTTTGTTCTTTATTGTCGTATCAAAAACAAACTTAGTTTACACACTATTACACAGTCTTATCACTAGGGCACGTCACTTAGAACCGACCGCTCTTGGGGTCTGTGAGCTAGTTTTCATGCCCGGAAATGATGAGTAGACAAAAATCTAGAGTTGCCCTGAATCGTGAACTTCTCTTATTGTCTTGTTAATTTGTTGTCCCACAAGGGTGGGGCAACTGCATTAATTACGTATTGCTGTCTACTATCATACATGTTAATTATATATCCAGGGGAGGACCGTCAGTATACGTAATATCGTATGTCAGTACTGGGTGGCTACTAGATTGATCGCTTGTGTTCGTTTGTGTGTGTGTTTGGTGGTCGACGGTGTTGTCGCGAAGCCAAAGGATCAATGTGTCAGCGATTTGTGTCCACACTGGGCCTCGTGATGTTGACTCAGCGTTTTGAATGCCCGTGGTGGACAGTGAGTGAAGAAGTGGGTTATATGACTGGGGTTATATTGCTCGTCGTGTATATGAGACGTATACACCGTTTAATTCACCTCATAAAGAAACATTACCTACTTCCTACAGAAAGATATGGTGAAAGACGTACTTACTTAAGACAGTGATGGAAAGAAAGTTGAATGTGAAAGAAAAAATAAAAAACCATAGAAGGGAACAGTAAACAGAATTAAACCAGTAGTTACGGGGAGACGGAAGTAAAAGTCAGGAAATAGATTTAATTTGGAAGTGGGTAGAAACAACTTCGCTAACCGTGTAGTTAATGAATGGGATAAACTTCCTGTTTATTTATCATTATTGGCTTCATTCGCATTTATTAAGAGTTATATGTCAATTTATTACTGTTTACTATTTATCTGTGCTTATTATTTAAATACCTATGCATTTACTTATTTATTTTATTTATCATTATTTACATTATTATATTTTTTATTTATTCATTTATCACTATTAATTTTTTTCTCGCATCCGACCTAATTATAGACCAAAAGGTCTCCTGTCGGCATGCTCCGCCTTTGTAATCCTTTATAATATATATATATATACATACATATATATATGTATATATATAAATATATATACATGTATATATATATATATATATATATATATATATATATATAAATTTATATATTATATATATGTGTATCTCTCTCTCTCTCTCTCTCTCTCTCTCTCTCTCTCTCTCTGTCTATATATATATATATATATATATATATTTATATACACATATATTTATGTTTATATATTTATTTTTATATATTTATACATATGTATATAAATTTATATATATGTATGTATATATATATATTCTGTTGAAAACGACAGCAAATTCATTAGAAATTAATTAATTTCTTAGCTTTCTAGCTTTCGGAAAGTAGATTTCTGGGGAAATGAGAGGGGAAGAAGCAAATTTCCAATTGACATTGGTAACTTATATTAACACAGAATTCTATGTTATATACAAAATAAATGAAAATAAACAAAACACAGTATAGTAAACCCAAGACGTTTCGCAGATCGTTCTGCATCTTCAGTTGGAATGAAGGGAAGTGTGACCAAGACGAGTATAAATATGTATAAAAATCGGCGATCGGCTAGGCTTAGGAACCAACCAAATAGCGCCAGCCAAACAGAGGAGAGTCATTAAGTGACCTCTCCAAGTTTTTTTTTCTTTCTTTTTTCTTAATACATATTTATACTCGTCTTGGTCACACTTCCCTTCATTCCAACTGAAGATGCAGAACGATCTGCGAAACGTCTTGGGTTTATTATACTGTGTTTTGTTTATTTTCATTTATTTTGTATATAACATAGAATTCTGTGTTAATATAAGTTACCAATGTCAATTGGAAATTTGCTTCTTCCCCTCTCATTTCCCCAGAAATCTACTTTCCGAAAGCTAGAAAGCTTAAGAAAGAAATTAATTTCTAATGAATTTGCTGTCGTTTTCAACAGAATATGCTTAAAAGAGAATCTCCTGCCACGCTTCACGAATATATATATACATATATACATATATATTCATATATGTATATGCATATATATGTACACACACACACACACACACACACACACACACACACACACACACACACACACACACACACACACACACACACACACACACACACACACACACACACACACACACACACACACACACACACACACACACACACACACACACACACACACACACACACACACACACACACACACACACACACATATATATATATATATATATATATATATACATATATTCATATATATATACATATATACATATATATATATATCCTATCCGAGAGTTGACACCTTGACGTGGTGGATAGGCTTGAGAATCTTCATGATTAAAAAAGCTGTGTCGATAGAGAGGAAATCTCTTCAGGGTCACCCATATCGAACAGGTTTTGTAGGAAAGATCAGACAAAGAGCAGCTCAAACACAGTTGCAGGGCCCACTGCTAACTAACACGTCCCTGATGGCAAACAGGGAAATTCCTCATAGATATATGGGGTACCGTCATAATGACGGCGTGGACCATTGGGCACCCTATAGTAATAGGGCTTCACCGAATATAATGAATAAGGTGACACCAGAGAAATATCTCACCAGAAACCAGTTGGCAAGGAGGTGAGATAACTGCCAACCCCCCTTCATAGCCAACATGAATATGAATAGCACAATCAAAAGAAAACCGGGCGTTCCTGTTGGATCATCGTCACCTAAAGGTCCAACCGCATTGCCTCGTGTGCTTACGGGCAGTGTGCCACCGAATGTGAGTAAGCACTGTCCAAGCAGATCCAAGTCTTGGACATTAAAGAACATGAAGAAAATGAAGATCTATACTTACAACGTAAGAAGTCTCTCAGAAGACCACTTACTGGAGAGTTTAATGGAAGAACTAGACAACATCAAGTGGGACATCGTAGGACTGAGCGAAGTCCGAAGAACGGAAGAAAAGCTGGTACAATTACAAGATGGTCACCACCTGTTCTACTATAGAGGTAAGGACAAAGAAAGATCTAGTGGAGTAGGATTCTTGATCAACCGAGAGGTTGCGGGTAACGTAATCAAATTCAGTAGTTTATCGGACAGGGTAGCTTGGATTGTGATTAGGCTTTGTAAAAGGTACACTCTAAAAATAGTTCAGGTCTATGCACCAACTTCACAGAGTTCAGACGAGGAAATTGAGTCCTTCTATGATGATTTAAGTCAAGTAATGGATCAAGAAAAAAGTAAGTACACTTTGGTAATAGGAGACTTTAATGCTAAAGTAGGGAAGAAGATGGGAGATGAGACGTGCATTGGGAAGTTTGGAGTAGGTGAAAGAAATGACAGAGGTGAGATGTTAGTCAATTTTGCAGAGAACTACAATATGGGGATAATGAACACTTTCTTTCAAAAGCGTGTAGGTCGTAAATGGACCTGGAAAAGTCCAAATGGAACAATAAAGAACGAAGGAGACTTCATATTAGAAGATGAGAGCAAAAGCGTTAGCAATGTTACGGTGATAAATAAAGTCAACAT
>NC_134810.1:28946374-28948874 GCF_046742065.1 Oratosquilla oratoria
AATGTCTAGTTTACAGAATCCCTTGCAAAAGCTGCCCCGCTAGTTACTATGGCGAAACTAGCAGAGGAATTCACAAGCTAGCGATTGAATACAAAAATGACATCAAAGCCCACCGGACATCCAACTTATTAGTGGTACACATCGACAACTTTGGCCACCTGCCGGATTGGGAAAAAACAGAGGTGCTCCATAATGGACTTAACAAAAAGGAAAGGAGGACAATTGAGGCAGCGTATATTACCTCACTCCCATGTAGCAATCATCGGGACGGTTTTGTCAAGTTGGCGGGGGTAGCAAGCGGCCTAATTATCCACGAGGCAAGACGAAAGCGAGATGGCAACAACATTGACCGGGGAGGAACGGGGTGAGCTGTGCGATTATATAAGTTGTCGTTGTCTTATTTGTGTATACTCTGAAGAAGTCCTAGTTGGACGAAACGTCAGAAATAAAACTTCAACGGATTCTTGGCGTTTAAACTCACCACCCTACCACTCATATATATATATATATATATATATATATATATATATATATATATATGTATATATATATATATACATATACATATGTATATTTATATATATAACATATATATATATCATATATATATATGTATATATATATATATGTATATATATATATATTTATATATATATATATATATATATATATATATATATATATATATATATACTGTCTTTATGGAGCAATCGGTTAAGTCACTACAGCACTTATCACGTGCTAGCTGGGTTCGAGTAGTTGGCCGTACCACGTTTCTATTTCTGCATGTTGGCCTCCATGGAGCTCCCGATGTTGATGACTTAGAATTAAAGTGCATTGTGGTTGATAAAATGTATATATATATATATATATATATATATATATATATATATATATATATATATATATATATATAATCAAATCATATAAAATAAAATCGGCCATCCTGAGTCCACTGCTGAATAAAGGCCTCCTTCATAGCATTCCATGATTCACATGACCGTGCCACCCTCTGCCACGTCACTCCCGCAAACCTCTCAATCTCGTCTCTCCACCTTCTGTCTGGTCTCCCTCTTCCACGCTTCCTATCTGGCGGTGTCCATTCAGTAACACACTTGCTCCATCGCTCATCAGTCGTTCGCACCAACTTACCTGCCCAATTCCACTTCCTCTCTTTTACTGCTTCCACAATATCTTTCACTCTAGTCTGCTCTCTCACCCAACTTGCTCTCTTTCGGTCTCTCAGTGTTATTCTCATCATTGATCTCTCCATTCTTCTCTGTGCAGTCCTTAGCTTTGTTTCCATCGCCCTCGTCAGCTTCCAAGTCTCACATCCGTAGATTATTGCTGGTAGAATGCATTGGTTGTAAACTTTACGTTTCAAACATAAAGGTAGTATATATATGTATATATATGTATATATATATATATATATATATATATATATATATATATATATATATTGATAAGTATTTTAGACAAATTATTTGGATGATGGAGAACATATATACAGGGGAAGGCTCGGAACCTTATACACTCTAACGTTTCGTTCGCGTAGAACTTCTTCAGAAAGTGTATGTAGAACTGCAATTGGAGTTTATGTACTAAATCTAATTATCTTTTCGGACACTTGGGAAAGGTCGTTTTTCTGGCGTGTTTTAGAATTAAAATACTAGTTTCTTTAGCTAAATTGATAAACCCTCCTCGATGATTCGATGAATTATTAGTAGAAATATATGCTGATTCAACAATTCTTCTAGTGAATTTATCAAAACCTTTATGTAGCACTTCAGCTTCTCTCCAGTTTGGTAAATGATCGAATTTTTCCGCATGAACTACTAAAGAATTAGATGTCCTATGTGCTTTTATGTCGTTTTTATGTTCATAAATTCTTTTTTCTAATCCTCTTGACGATTCGCCATAATAAGCCATTGAGCAACTATTGCACGGGATTTTGTATACGACGCTGTTTTCGGAATTGGTTCTCTTTTCAGAAGTTTAGTTAAGAATTTTTCTGGCATGTTTTTTGAATTGATCTGCTTCATTCGTTACGAAACCTATATGTTTTTTGCGATAAGTATTGTCGTCATCTAAGAGCTCTAACATTTTACTGATATAGTCCTCTTTTGATAAGATCACGATACCACCTCCTTTATCTGCATTGGTGATTACTATGTCTTTGTCTAAGCCTAGACACTGGTATTAACACAAAGGGATTCACAGATTTTATTAAGAGAAACTATAGATGGAGTGACAGCGATATTGAAAAAGGATTCAAACAGGGGATTGTTACATGTTACCAAGCGTTAGCCATTAAAAACGAATGCGTCATCCCCAGAAGATTCAAGAAAGCTTTAATAAATCTAGGCTTAGACAAAGACATAGTAATCACCAATGCAGATAAAGGAGGTGGTATCGTGATCTTATCAAAAGAGGACTATATCAGTAAAATGTTAGAGCTCTTAGATGACGACAATACTTATCGCAAAAAACATATAGG
>NC_134810.1:28953874-28956374 GCF_046742065.1 Oratosquilla oratoria
AAGAGTGTTTAGGAATACTTCCTAGTACATACACGGATATTCTTTACATCAATGAATAGATAATAATATTTGATAAAGTTACCTTGTCAATCTTAGATAAGCAGAAACTTAATAGTTTTTATATGAAAATCTATACATACGTAAATGTAAGTTAGGGACGCAGTTGCCAAAATATTGGTTCACATGCAATTTCCTCCAGAACGCATGTAAGCTACGAATTCCCACACCGGCGTTTCGGCGTCCGAGAACGACGGCAAATATGCAATTTCTCTAATCTTACGTAAATCAATTCCTAAGATTGACAAGATAGATCCACAAGGTAATATACATACATAAATCTATATGCAATGTATGGAATAGTTTTGTCAAGCACAAAAAAGAACGAAATACGTCTGATGAATAGAATTCATCACTTTGAGAGTCTCCATACAACGATTACCGCACGTAGGCACAGATCTTTCTCACCGGCGTCCGAAGACTAAGAGAATATGTAATTTCTCTTATCTTACGTAAATCAATTCGTAAGATTGACAAGATAGATCCACAAAATAATATACATACATAAATCTATATGCAATGTATAGAATATGTTTGACAGAACACAAAAAGAATGGAATACATCATAAATATATAATTCATCACTTTAACAGCCTTCATACGTCGATTACCGACGGTTGGATGCCGAGAGTCCACCAAGCCTACCGTGGGAACGGCCGGCATATACCAAGGTACACATACGCACATGTGCGCATGTGCGTCTGAATGAAATCTTCACTACGACGAGCCTGTAGTCGTAACTATATACATATATGTATATATATGTGTGTATATATACATGTATGTATATATATATATATATATATATATATGATTATCCATCGTGAGAAATTTGATGACACATATATATATATATATATATATATATATATATATATATATGATTATCCATCGTGAGAAATTTGAGGACAGAGAGGAAATGGAAACACGAGAAGAGCTTTGAGTTTTTATTACCGACGTTTCGACACTCTGGTCTTTTTCAAGGTACTATATCTAGAGGATAGATACACAGTTTATATATATTTTACGTGCGTTTTTTGCTCCTCCTTCTATTTCGTCTCCTCCAATCGTTGATTGCTAGTGAAACTACTGGGAGAGACCATGTGATAAATCTTCCTCGGTTGTTATCAGAATTATTAATACTAATTACTGCAGCTTCTATAATTTTTCTCATTTTCTTGTTGAGTCTTTGGTGTAATATATCTATGTCGTTCCAATTTGTTAGGTGTCCTCTTTTGTCTATGTGTGTTATAAGTGAGTTGCTGGTTCTGTGTAATCTAACGTCATTTTTGTGTTGTTGTGTCTACTTTGTGACTCCTTTTCCACTCTCTCCATAGTACGATTGATCACACCCGCTACAGGGGATTTTGTACACAATGCTATTTTCATTTTTAAGCCTGATGTTTTGTTTCTTATTATTTTTCTTATTCTCTGTCCTTTGTTTGTAATTATTTTGGTGTTGTTTTGTTCTATGTTTTTTCTTATTTTTGTGACTGCTGTGGAGTTTGGGATTACTAATATATTGTTATTATTATTTTAGTCTTTTTCTTTGCTACTTGTTGCCTTTTTCATTATCTCTTTTCCTTTCGCTTTTGACTGTATAGTCAATCTCTTAGGATATTCTAATTTTTGAAATAATGAAACTATGTGTCTTATTTCGTCTTCTATATACTCTGTATGCTACATATTCTGTATGCGCGTAGGAAGAACCCAATAATCATACCTGATTTAATTCTTTCACTGTTACCTGATAAATAGTGGACATGATCGTCTTTGTTGGTTTGTTTTTGTGTACCTTATATTGTGGGCCGGAATCTGTTCTGATGATTGTTGTATCTAAAAATGATAAGCACCCTTCTTGTTATTCTTCTAATGTAAATTTGATCTTTTCGTGTACCTCAAAGCTCTTCTCGTGTTTCCGTTTCCTCTCTGTCCTCAAATATATATACATATATATATATATATATATATATATATATATATATATATATATATATACATATGTATATAGATATATATATATATGTGCGTATATATATATATATATATATATATATATATATATATATACAGTAAAAACACTGGAAACGTGTGTTTTATAAATGCAAGGTAACCACTTTAGAAAATAAACAAACGGAGCAAAGCGCTTTCGTATATTACACCTTCAGTGTAATTTACACTGAAGGTGTAATTTACGAAAGCGCTCTGCGCCGTTTGTTTATTTTATAAAGTTGTTACCTTGCATATGTATATATAATATGTATATATAAATATGTATATATATATATATATATATATATATATGTATGTATATATGATATATATATATATATGTATATTTATATATATATATATATATATATATATATATATATACATATATATATATATACATATATAAAGGGCTACTATTGCACAGGACGTGCGCACCCAGATCCCTGGG
>NC_134810.1:28966374-28968874 GCF_046742065.1 Oratosquilla oratoria
TTTGTTTTAGAGTGCCTGATGAATTCTGTGTACACTCGTTCTCATATAATAAAGAAAAAATCTAAGAAAATACCAAAAGCATGTAAACGAACTTTAACCTTTCCCCCCATATCCTCCTCCTTGACATCACCACCGCTCCTCCTACTCGTAACTCTTCTATGACGTCAACACCGCTCCTCCTCAATGACGTCACCTATACTCCTCCTACAGGAACGACCTGTCGGCGGTCGAGCGCATCTCCTACGAGTACGTCGAGGACATGGCGAAGAACGACGTGGCCTACGTGGAGACCCGCGTGTCGCCCTTCGTCTTCATCCACAACCCCAGCAGGAGGCAGGTGCTCTTCGACGCTTCAGAAGATGTCAGCATCACCGTCCCAGGTGAACTCCTTACCTTTTTCATTTTGTTTTATTTTATATTGTTTTATTTTTTGTTTTATCTAATTTCTTTCTGTTTCATTTAATCTATCTTTTATTTGATGTTTTATCTTTATCTTATTTCATCTTACTCTATAACTGTAACCGTTACTAACCATCACCAACCACGCACGTGATCCACACACTTGTATCTTTCAGACTTCACATATTTCCCTATTGCGAAACGCAGAGTGGACAATAGCGACGCTTCCACAATGTCACAACACAAGATGCCTAATGTCACCAGACAGACCCAGTGAATCCTTTCTTATACCTACCCCAATTACATTACCCGCAAGCTAACATGCTCACACCGTGTCTAACCACACCCACCAACCATACGACTAACCCTTATATACAAAACTAACATTTGTGCCAATAATTATGAACTAACACGTGTCACATACGACAACCCACTAACCCCCTTTATCATCGGACGGCTATGCCGCCGAGTTAAATTACAAAACAAAGAAAATATCACTCAAAAACACAGCAAGTTGGTAGCCCAACACTTTATAAACCTCTTACTTCCTTCTTTACTTATAACTTTCTCCTACACATCCCCCCCCCCACTCCGCCCCATGGGCACCCCCTCCTTCCTTACCCCCAAATTACCGACCGAGCCAGCCAGAGCTGGTCAGATCAAGGGCCTACCAGACGCCAGAGCTAGCCAGGTCAAGAGCCTGCCAGACAGCAGAGCTGGTCAGGTCACGAGCCTGTCAGACAGCTCTGCCTAGGTCGCCCACCTGGCAGAGGGCAGAAATCTGCCCGGGGCAGTGTCGAGGTAAAAGCCTGACACTTAGAGTATTATAGTCAAAGGACCTAATTGTAGCCTGTTATACCTAGTCAGATCATATTGCTAATAAAAGAAGAAATCACCATCAAGGTATTTCTCGCCCGCATTAAGCCCCCTTATGTAGCTGCCCAAAACAGTTACATACCTAATTCTAGTTGTTAATTCTATCTTATTTTATCTTATTCCATTATATTTTATTCTTGCTTATTTTTATTTATTTCATATTATTTCATTTCATTCATTATTATTATTATTTTTCATCTTACCCAAGCCCCTTATTAGAAGGGGGAGCGCCCGAGTCAAAATACACACCTATACCAAACATCCATTCCATCTCAGCTGATCCGCCCCCCCTTCTTCCCCAACACACACTCACTAACCCTCTCCCCTCGCCTCACTACTGCTTGAGTCAAACTCAGTGTGACTTAGTTCAAAAGTAGATGTAGACCATCATTCGAGAATAACCACGTGTAAAGGACAAAGCACTGCCTAGATCATTTGGTTGAACAGTCAACTGGTCCCCGGTCAACTGGTCCCCAAATCTGCACCCCTAGGACAACTGGTCCCCAAAAATAGGACATCTCGTCCCCATTTTTTTTTTCAACAATATTTTTTATCTAAACAATAGTCTTGAGATATTTAGCAAGAATCAAAATACCATAATATATTATGTATAACACTTTATTAAACAATACACAGGTATATATTACTCAAAATGGCAAGAATCAAAATACCATAATATATTATGTACAACACTTTATTAGATAATACACAGGTAATACATAGGTATCATATATTACTCAAAATAGCAAGAATCAAAATACCATTAGATATTATGTACAACAATCTTTTGAATAATACACAGGTAATACACAGCCTAGACGTTGGGTTGACCACCTCGCAGGTTTTGGCTGATGCCACGCAGTAGGTCTGGGATAGTTTTCCTGCCTTCCTTGTAGTCCGTCACCAGGTTGTACAGGCGAACCTGGAGCTCGATGTAACACCGCTTCGACCGCTTGTGCTGACGGATTCCACAGTCATCCTGGAGGAGGACTGCATCTACGGTGGCTGCCTCTGCCTGGAGACACTCGATGAGTTTCCATATGGTTGGATTGGCGTGGCCCACTAGACTGGAGAATTTATTGTTCCAGCCCTCGCAGATGTTGTTGGTGCGTGGCTCGTTGGCTAACGTGGCATGGTGCTGGTTCCACCGGTCAGGAGCGAACATTGGTGGACTACGGCGAAGTCGAAGAGGCTTGATGACTCGAGGGGTGGTGGTGACTCGGCG
>NC_134810.1:28973874-29003874 GCF_046742065.1 Oratosquilla oratoria
CCTCTTCCCCAATGATATAAGCGCTGGTTATTGCCTACGATTTACTGATAGGTTCTCTCCTTCTCCCTCATTTCTTTACCCTCTTGTTCATTGCTTGTCCTCCACCTTATCAGACTCTTGCCAGGTCGCTCGCAGATCCTTCTGAGGGCAGCTCCTCATACTCACTCTTTGCTCCTCCTCCAGGCCATCGAGGAGTTTCATGCGCAGCGCGTGGGACACGGCTACCGGGCGGTGGAAGAGCCAGGTATCCTGGACCTCCTCCGGGAGAAGGGGATCCACGTGGAGGTGTGTCCGGTCTCCTCCTACACCACAGGGACAGTCGGGAGCCTCCGAGCCGCTTCCCAGAGGCACCCCGTTCTGAGGTAAGAGAGGGAGGGAAGGGAAAGAGGCAGACAGGCAGGCAGGCAGGCAGGGGGAAGTGGAAGAGGAAGAGACAGAGATAGGGAAAGGAGAGAGGCAGGAAAGAAGAGTTTAAAATGAGTAGGAGGGAGAGGCAGAGGGAAAAGAGAGAATAGGGGAAACGAAAAGAAGGAGGTGAAGGGGAGACAGGAAAAAAAAACGAAAGAGTTAGGAGGGAGAAAGTAAAGGAAGGGAAAGGAAAGAGGCAGATAAAGTGAGAAAAAGAGTTAGAGGTTGAAGGAGGGTGTAAGGAGAGAATCAGGAATATATTTACGCAGTAACTGATTTGTCCTGAAGTCCTCAACGGGGGTACTGACATTAGTTTTTTGCATTCACAATACACCTTTCCAATAAAGATGGCCGCCGCCGCCTCGTTTTCAATCCCGTGAGGTCATACGGTGACCAAGCGCAGCCTCTGCATTTGATTGCTTCGACTTTCTGGTAAATAAACGAAGTGTGCTCCGATGCCTGTCGGTCTTAGAAAACCCAAGAACCCACTTAGTTTGAGATAAAGTCTTCACGGAAGGGAAATTGATGTATGACGCTGGTGTGTAATCGTTTGAACAGCGGGAGTCACCATATTTGAATCCCGAGAGGCCTGTGAATGTACTAAAAATGACAGTCCTTAGTGGGTGGGGCACTTCCACGGGTTGAGGTACATTGCACGCACATGGGTCTTGCCTTGATGTCAGGTGTCATATTGACCATAGTTCCCCAAGTGGTAGTATCAGCGTTTGACGTGATAAGGATCAATAATCCACAACAATTTACTCTTTTCTGTCGTAGACTAATCAGTGAGAAACAAGACGCTCTTTTTTTGAACATTTTCTGACTTTGCTTCTCCAAAACCTTAGAGAAAATCATGCAACACCTTGCAGCAGGATATTGTAATCAGTATACTAAAAACTATATATTCAAAAATGATAGAGAAAAAATATAAAGCTTGGGTTCTAACATATGTAATGATTATGAATACTCATAAGATATTATCAATGAAGGTAACGAGTTTAATATGCCATTTTAAACTGGGTTATAAATAAAAATCTTAGAAAACCATTACCCTAGGTGGAAACACCAAATAGACAACACAGTCCGACACTTTGACAACCCTACAAAATTTCTTCTTTATATATTTTTTTCTTATTAAGGGAACCCGCAAAATGCCGCTCACGGCGGCATGATTTGCCTAGTGACTCATGGGCTCAACCCATATACATGACTGGTTTACAGGGGGCTGTTGGTCTCCTCCAAAGTATCCTTCCTCGAAGATTTTGTTTGTTTCCATTTCTCATAATCATTGTTGTATGTCACTGTACGCATCATCTATAATTTCAATCTAGCTCATGAAAAGGTAATTGCAGTTAGGTTATCAAATGAAAAACATGGGTGAATAATTTCTTCTAGTGAAACATTAATATAAAAAACAATAATATAAAGTACTGAAAACTGGTTCTTGATTCAACCTTCACCTGACAACAAAATACTATGTGTATTACATTTCAATATGCATCACATATCAAAGTTCTGACCAAAAGACAGCTAATTTAAAGGTAAAATTGCTGAAGTTGGCACAATACCACTTTGAACTTTGTAAACTAACCTCATTCAATAAAACCTGATATGATTAAGTTCATATTTTATAATTGCCTATGGTGAATCAAACATATTCTCTATATAAATGCCTACATGGAAAATATCAATTCCATAAAATAATTCAAAATATAATTATGTAATCCTACAAAGTACTTCCTCAAAATTGCTCAACTTACTGGCTAATTACTAACTCAACATCAATGCTGTAAAGTATAAGAGATTACAGCCTAAGCCTGCAAAGAAGATTATAAAGAATGTCATATTCGAAACAGCAAGTAGGTATAGGTAGATTCAGGTAGGAACTCCAATCATACGCCTGCCGGAGGGCTGAACAGCTTCACCGGACCGTTTCACCAACCAACCATACCACACCCACCACAGCATCAGAGAGAGCAGCAAATAAATCTTTACCTATATAGCTTAGTCATGACTGTAATAAGGTACCACACAATATAGCAGTGACATACTCAGATATCCTATGAATCTACAGTAGTTTAACAAAAGCCTTAGGCTAATGCAAGTTGGTGTGTCGCCTGAGCGTATATTGTATGCGTGCGTGTGTGCAGTGCACGTGTGGTGTGTAAGCACACTCACCCTTCCCCCCTCTAGATGTTGCTGTTTTGATATTATTGCGGTCATCTAATAATAGGCATGTCTGGCATTGGTGAACACCAGACTACTATAATATCATAATAGTGTGACAATAAATTGTAGCTTACCACATTTATCGCTAAAATAGCCTTAGATATTGAAAGGAACCTGATGAATACACAAATTTCAACCGTGTTTGTTTACATCAGTGATTACCTTATGACGTCACTACCTGTTAGTTCTACTGTACATCTCGCCACCGTAAAATGCCCTATTGTGGGAAAGGTGTATTTTTGGCGATTTTAGTGACATCTCTACGGACCAAAGTCACACGTTATTATTTTATGATTAGGGGTTATCACTTTTAACTTCTACTATGCCTCCATTCTCTTGTCTTCCTTGAAGCTCTCCTTCACCATCTCTTTGAGGGAGGGGTTGTTACTGTCCCCCAGGGATAGAAGTGCTGGTTATCGTATAAGACAAGCGACTTTCCCTGCCCAGTGACCAACCCACACCCCGTTTTTGCCTCCAGCATGGTCGAGGCCGGCGTCTCCTTCAGCTTCAGCAGCGACGACACGACGCTGACGGGGACCCATATGAAGGAGGAGGCCAGGCTCCTCCTCGACATCGGGCTGACGGAGGCTCACCTGACGAGGGCTGTAAGTAGTACTCCACTCTGAGGGCGGACACACGGAACCTGACCAGGTGCATGCTATAGAAGGATGCAAACACAACTTCTCTCGTTGTTCAGCGTTCGTCCTATTCCTATATACAGTCGTGTCCCTCGCAGTTGAACCGATCTAGTGACATACAATCCGCCGTTGTTGCATGAACATAATCTTTATTACAAAACATTATACTTATTACATTGGAACTGTTATATATTGAAATATTAAAATCGACACACACACACACACACACACACACACACACACACACACACACACACACACACACACACACACACACACACACACACACACACACACACACACACACACACACACACACACACACACACACACACAAAGAGGGAGAGAGTATATATATATATATATATATATATATATATACATATATATATATGTATGTATGTATATGTATATGTATATGTATGTGTGTGTGTGTGTATATGTATATGTATATATATATATATATATATATGTGTGTGTGTCTGTGTGTGTGTATGTATATGCATATAAATATATATACATATATATATATATGTATGTATATATATACATATATATTATTTGGATGATGGAGAACATAAACACAGGGGAAGGCTCGGAACCCTAAACACTCTAACGTTTCGTTCGTGTAGAACTTCTTCAGAGAGTGTATGTAGAACTGCAGTTGAAGTTTATGTACTAAATCTAATTATCTTTTCGGACACTTGGGAAAGGTCGTTTTTCTGGCGTGTTTTAGAATTAAAATACTAGTTTCTTTAGCTAAATTGATAAACCCTCCACGATGATTCGATGAATTATTAGTTGAAATATATGCTGATTCAACAATTCTTCTAGTGAATTTATCAAAACCTTTATGTAGCACTTCAGCTTCTCTCCAGTTTGGTAAATGATCGAATTTTTCCGCATGAACTACTAAAGAATTAGATGTCCTATGTGCTTTTATGTCGTTTTTATGTTCATAAATTCTTTTTTCTAATCCTCTTGACGATTCGCCAAAATAAGCCATTGAGCAACTATTGCACGGGATTTTGTATACGACGCTGTTTTCGGAATTGGTTCTCTTTTCAGAAGTCTTTATTAAATCACCTATCCTCTTGTTAGTTATTTTAGCTATGTTTATACCTGATTTTGTTAAATATTTGTCTATTATTGGTGACATTTCTGAGCCAGGTACTGATATAAAATTTGTATTATTTTTATCATTTCTCTCTTTCTTTCCGCGATTGTAAATATTTATTGCTTTTCTTTTTGTTCTTTTCAACATTCCCTCTGGATATCCAAGTTTGTCAAAGGTTTTCATAATGTAATCAAATTCGCCTTCTAGGTATTCATTACTACAGATTCGTAGTGCCCTGAGAAAAAATCCTATTACTATACCACTCTTTGTCCTATCATCATGTGCGGAGAAGTAATGTACTAAATCCTCTTTGTTTGTTTCCTTTCTGTATACTGAGAAAGTTACAGTTTTTCCCACTCGTCGTATTAACGTATCTAGGAAGGGCAATTGTCCGTTTTGTTCCTCTTCTACGGTGAACTGAATATCGCTGTTGACCGCGTTAAGCATTCTCACTTTATTATTTACATTGGTGTTTTCGGGGATGATTGCGAGGACATCGTCTACATATCTAAACCAGTGTGATCCCCTACCATTGATTCTGATAAAGTTTTCTTTTTTGTAATAACTCCATATATAGACAGGCCATCACTGCACTTAAAGGACTACCCATAGCGAGACCTCTATGTTGTTCATATTCGTCACCATTAAAAGTAAACGCACCGAAATTTACGCATAAATCTATCAATTCTATATAATCTTGTTTTCTTATGGGTAGGTCAGTATCGTTCATATCTTTTATTACTCTCTTTACTGCTTCTAACGCACCGTTAGTGGAAATATTTGTGTATAACGCCTTGACATCATAGCTTACTAACTTTTTCCCCGTGAAATCTAAATCTTTTAGTCTTGTCAAAAGATCGTTAGAATTTTTCAAATGTGTATTGCTGATCGATCCCATTGCCTGTGATAGCGGTTTGGCTAGATATTTCGCTAGTCTGTGGGGTGCACTGCCAACCCCTGAAGTTATGGGTCGCATTGGAACGTTGGGTTTGTGAATTTTTGGAATACCGCGCATTCTGGGAGGATTGGGGTATTCCTCCAGAAGTCCCATTAATTTCTTTCCTTTTTCAGTTTTATTAAGAATTTTTCTGGCATGTTTTTTGAATTTATCTGCTTCATTCGTTACGAAACCTATATGTTTTTTGCGATAAGTATTGTCGTCATCTAAGAGCTCTAACATTTTACTGATATAGTCCTCTTTTGATAAGATCACGATACCACCTCCTTTATCTGCATTGGTGATTACTATGTCTTTGTCTAAGCCTAGATTTATTAAAGCTTTCTTGAATCTTTTGGGGATGACGCATTCGTTTTTAATGGCTAACGCTTGGTAACATGTAACAATCCCCTGTTTGAATCCTTTTTCAATATCGTTGTCACTCCATCTATAGTTTCTCTTAATAAAATCTGTGAATCCCCTTGTGTTAATACCAGTGTCGAATTTAAGTCCTAGCGATAGAGCTTGAATTTCAGTATTCGATAATCTCCTATCTGAAAGATTTGTTATTATTTCACACCTTCCAATTTTATTCCAATCGCTGTTGTCACATAGACTGTTTAATTTTCGCTCTAGTCTTTCATTTTGTGATGTCTTTTCTTTTTCTAATTTATAAGTTAGGTGTGATGGTAATTGCCAAACCGCTATCACAGGCAATGGGATCGATCAGCAATACACATTTGAAAAATTCTAACGATCTTTTGACAAGACTAAAAGATTTAGATTTCACGGGGAAAAAGTTAGTAAGCTATGATGTCAAGGCGTTATACACAAATATTTCCACTAACGGTGCGTTAGAAGCAATAAAGAGAGTAATAAAAGATATGAAAGATAATGACCTACCCATAAGAAAACAAGATTATATAGAATTGATAGATTTATGCGTAAATTTCGGTGCGTTTACTTTTAATGGTGACGAATATGAACAACATAGAGGTCTCGCTATGGGTAGTCCTTTAAGTGCAGTGATGGCCTGTCTATATATGGAGTTATTAGAAAAAGAAAACTTCATCAGAATCAATGGTAGGGGATCACACTGGTTTAGATATGTAGACGATGTCCTCGCAATCATCCCCGAAAACACCAATGTAAATAATAAAGTGAGAATGCTTAACGCGGTCAACAGCGATATTCAGTTCACCGTAGAAGAGGAACAAAACGGACAATTGCCCTTCCTAGATACGTTAATACGACGAGTGGGAAAAACTGTAACTTTCTCAGTATACAGAAAGGAAACAAACAAAGAGGATTTAGTACATTACTTCTCCGCACATGATGATAGGACAAAGAGTGGTATAGTAATAGGATTTTTTCTCAGGGCACTACGAATCTGTAGTAATGAATACCTAGAAGGCGAATTTGATTACATTATGAAAACCTTTGACAAACTTGGATATCCAGAGGGAATGTTGAAAAGAACAAAAAGAAAAGCAATAAATATTTACAATCGCGGAAAGAAAGAGAGAAATGATAAAAATAATACAAATTTTATATCAGTACCTGGCTCAGAAATGTCACCAATAATAGACAAATATTTAACAAAATCAGGTATAAACATAGCTAAAATAACTAACAAGAGGATAGGTGATTTAATAAAGACTTCTGAAAAGAGAACCAATTCCGAAAACAGCGTCGTATACAAAATCCCGTGCAATAGTTGCTCAATGGCTTATTTTGGCGAATCGTCAAGAGGATTAGAAAAAAGAATTTATGAACATAAAAACGACATAAAAGCACATAGGACATCTAATTCTTTAGTAGTTCATGCGGAAAAAATTCGATCATTTACCAAACTGGAGAGAAGCTGAAGTGCTACATAAAGGTTTTGATAAATTCACTAGAAGAATTGTTGAATCAGCATATATTTCAACTAATAATTCATCGAATCATCGAGGAGGGTTTATCAATTTAGCTAAAGAAACTAGTATTTTAATTCTAAAACACGCCAGAAAAACGACCTTTCCCAAGTGTCCGAAAAGATAATTAGATTTAGTACATAAACTTCAACTGCAGTTCTACATACACTCTCTGAAGAAGTTCTACACGAACGAAACGTTAGAGTGTTTAGGGTTCCGAGCCTTCCCCTGTGTTTATGTTCTCCATCATCCAAATAATTTGTCTAAAATACTTATCAATATATATATATATATATATATATATATATATATATATATATATATATATATTATATATATATATATATGTATGTATATTCATGTATATATAGATATATATATATATATATATATATATATATATATATATAAGGATGAAGCCATGTTGAGTGAAATATTTGAGAAAATCAACAGCGACAGTGGCATTGTATGTATCCATATATAGTTTTGATATGCCATAGGTCAGGTTTTTGTGTCCGTAGTAGTTAAACCACAATGTTTCTGTAGAAATATAAATTTCACATGTTATTAAAATTATTCACTTCCACTTATATGAAAATTATTAAAAGGAAACTAATGTATAAAGGAAAAGGCAGTACATGTTTCGAAAGGAAGGCGTTGTTAAATTGAGGGAAGGGGAGAGATTTTGAGGTGACTGCACGGATAGATTCTTATCTCTTTTTTACCTTTCCTTTATATTTTTTCTATTTCCCTCTCGTCGTCACCTACCCGGCAGAGCTTTGAGGGAGCCCAGCACAGCTTCCTCCCTCCGCAGGAAAAGCAGCATCTCCTGCAGCAGCTTAAGAAAGCCTATGGAGTTCTCGAGGAACAGCTGTCCCCAAGACTTTCTCATCGGTTCGCGGACAAAAACACAGAAGACAAGGGCTCGCATCACATATGCTTTCATTGCTTACAAGGTAAAGATGAGTCTGCGCCAGAAGGAGCATAGATGCGGCCAATCCCGTAAACTTTCCCATATACGCTAAGGACTGCTGCGAATCGGAGAGGAATGAGGGATTCGAATCCACAACTAAGCATATGCGAGACCATGATGCTTCTGGTTTTATGCCAACAGAATACATATACACATATGATATTCTGATATGTTCACAGGATATATTTTCACATGCTTATATCCAACAAACGATGTCGTTCAAACTTCGGAAAAAAAAGGCACGGAGAAGCATCATACATACCAAGGGCTTTTTCTCCCTAAGAAGGAGGTAGCCAAAGCCAAAAGGCATAATTACACTCCCACCCATTTCATCCCCACTCATTCCACCCACCTTTACCACTCCTTCTGGATGACGGATCTTCCCTGCATCTCGCTCATCGCCCTGGGTCAGAAGCAATGCAGCAAGACACGGCACACTCACAGCAAGGCCGCTTCACTTAATCGGTGACCTCCCCCTCTTTGTCCCCTCATTTAGTAACATTAAAGACGGGGAGAAATCCCTTTGAGCTGCGTCAAAATATCATTCACACATAACCACTCCCTAACTCCTCCTCCTATCCCCCACCCACTCCCTTCCATGCATCACAGTATCATCCATACATAGCTATTCTCCACTCACCTCTATCTTCTGCCTTCTCACTTCCTCAACATACATCCACTCTTGCTCAACGCCCCTTTTACTCCATTCATCCATCTCATCCTCGGTCGTCCTCTCATGTTCACTTTATTCACCTCTGCCTTCCACACCTCTTTTACTAATCTTTCTTCACTCATTCTTTCCATGTATCCAAACCATCCCACTAATCTTTCATCAACCCTACCTGCCATTTCCTTTTCCACCCTCGCTCTCTTCCTCACCTCCTCGTTTCTCACTCTATCCAACCTTGTAACCCCTACCATACTTCTCAGAAATTTAATCTTAAACACATTTAATCTCTTCCTCTCTTTTGTTCCATGTCTCTGCCTCATACAGAGCTGTCGGCACAATCACTCCTTCATAAAATCTCCTCTTAGCATCCATTTCCAAATGTCCATTTCTCATTACATTTTTCAATCACCCAGGGCACTTATATGCTTCTCTTATTCTGCAACATATCTCCACCTCCACTCCTCCCTTTCCCGCCACATGCAGCCCCAAGTATCTAAAGCTTCCGCCTCTCTTATTTGATATTCACTTCTAAATCGCAATATGCAAACCTTCAAATATTCATTAGAAAATTATTATAAATACATTTTGAAGATCTGTCGAAAATATAGGGTATATTTTTCTTTTTTGTGATATTTGTAGTATCTAAATAGAATAAACATAAATTAAATTATACAAATTATGTGCTTTTTTTCTTCTATACCAGTGAAGCGTCTTGCATCTCTGTAGTTCTTCTGCAAAAGACTTTTGTATTATACACGGGGGAATGCAAAAAGTAATTAATTTATTTATTCATTTATTAATTTATTTATTCATCCACTTGTTTGTTTATTAATCTATTAATTTTTTCATAACTTATTTATTCACTTATTTATTTTCAAATTATCTGGTGTTGAAACAATGAAATAGGGGCAGGAATTACACACCAAATTTGTGAAACTAAATACCCAACTTGGGCCGTTGCCCCGCAGGGTTTGTTTACGTTAAGTCGGTTAGGTTATGTATTTGATTTTTTATTATATCCTTAGTTCTTCAATTGAAATTTATTTCTACAAATATTTAGTCCCTGACACTGCCAGACGGTCCATGAAGAGAGCTATTAGAAAAAGAAAAGAAAGAAATAATGGAAAAAAATTGGTTTCAGAAAGTCCACAGAAATATAGGGCTCACAAAATAAAACACATTTTAAATACGTGTCTATAATGATTCAATTTGCCGATCTGTGAACACTTGTCAAGATGTAGGGAAACATGGAGCTACGTTACGCTATCAAATTTTGTGTTAAACTTAAGAAAACCAAACAAGAAGCTTATGGAATGTTAAAAGAGGCCTATGGGGATGAACAGATGAACCAAGCAAGTTTCTATCTGTGGTTTAACAGATTTTCTAAGGTAAATGAACAGGTTGAGGATGAACCCAGATCTGGAGCACCGAAAAGTGCACGCAAGGAGGAAAACATTGAGGAAGTGCAAAGGTTAGTGATGCAAGACCGTCGAATATCTGTGAGGATGATATCTGAAGCTGTTGGTATTAGTATTGGCACAGTAGAGACAGTTCTGACCGAAGATCTGAAACTGCACAAAGTCTGTGCCAAGTTCGTGCCAAAGATCCTCTCCGACGACCAGAGGCAGTTTTGTGTGGAATGTTGCACTGACATTCTCGAAATGATAGAGGCTGATTCAGGTTTCCTGAATAAGGTAGTGCCTTGCGACGAGAGTTGGGTGTTCACCTACGACACTGTGAGCAAACGTCAGAGTGCTCGATGGAAGCACGCGACCTCCTCCAGACCCAAAAAAGGCAAAGATGAGCAGATCGTAAGAGAGGGCCATGGTCATTCCTTTCTTTGACTCCCAGGGGCTCATTCACGTTGAATGGGTTCCTCAGGGTCAAACCGTCAATAAAGAATATTACCTTACTGTTCTGAAAAGGTTCAGGGAGAAGATGAGGAAGAAGTCTCAGAAGTGGAGGTGCGGTCAGTGGTGGTTCTACCAGGACAATGCCCCATGCCACAAGTCAACGGTGGTGACCACCTGGATGGCCGACAGGGGAATGAAAGTGGTACAACACCCACCCTACAGCCCTGACCTAACCCCTTGCGACTTCTTCCTGTTCCCACGCATGAAAGACAGCCTCAGGGGAAACAGATTCCAGTCAACAGAGGAGCTGAAAGAGGCATCGGAAAGTTACCTGAAGGGACTATTGAAAAAGGACTTTGAGGAGGTCTTCCAGGATTGGGAGACACGCATGCAGAGGTGTGTAGATGCGAGAGGCAATTATTTTGAAGGAGACAAAATTTTGTAAGCTTATGAAAATAAAGTGTCCCTCCTGACATTTTCTCATTACTTAATGAACATACCTCGTATACACATGCATACATATATAAACATGCATGCATACATACATTCATATATACATGCATACATACATACATACAGCACATACATACATACATACATCATACATACGTATACACATGCATACATATATAAACATGCATGCATACATACATTCATATATACATGAATACATACATACATACAGCACATAAATATATACATACATACATACGTACGTATGCACATACAAAATACGCACTGTACATACATACACATAAATACAAAGTGCATACATACATTCACAATGACACTTACCTGGTACCTGTTGATGAAAATTATTCTAAATGCCAAATCTTATATTACATTATATCACAAAATTATTCATTTGTATATTTTCCCTTTTCGCGGTAAACATAATATGTTTTACTCTGTTTAACAGATTTGTGAACAATTACTGAAAACTACTGATCAAAAACTGCATAAAATGCATTTTTCTGAGAACATTTGAACTGCTCAAACGCACTCAGACGCGTGTCAAATACTAACTGAATGAATGTTTTTCTAGGGTGTTTGTTTATTCCACATATGCATTATATATCAACGTATTGATGCCTCATTGTGTGAGGAAGTATGTAATTATATTGCAGGACGTTTATATATAACAAATCAAGTTATAAAGTTTCAATAATCGTACGTCAACGCACAATCGTTGGTACGATATGTTTTCTGGGCCAGAGGTTCTTCCCACGCTGAATAACTCTACGGCAGCGTGCGGCCTGGTTGTAAGGTGGACAGGACGTGTACAAGGAAGATTCCGAAGTTAGTTGACAAAAGTTAACATTGTTATCGGTCTTTTATATATAAAAGTGAATAAGACATTGGATATTTAAGGGCAAACTTCTTTGTATTCGATAGTACATTAACATTGTCCAGACAATTTTATTATGACGGAAATTGTATGAAATTGTGATGTTGACCTTTCAGACAACTGACTAATCCTTTCTTAAAAACTGAAATAGTGTTTCTTGTCTAAAATGATATATTGTGAAGTCATAGTGTTATGTATAATAAAATACATATTTGTAATTATATTCAAAATATTGGGAAGTGATATTTAACATGTAATTGACAAAATGATCTTGAAGAGAAATAATATAAACAAGTTATCAACGAACGACTTTCTTACCACAACATTAGAAGGTTAGGAGGAACTGGATAAACTTCTAAAAGTAAGTAGAATGATAAATATATTCAGATTATTTATTTGATGTCCATTTGTATGAATTAAAAGAAAGGCATATAGTCAATACATATTAGGTTGTGATAACTGTTGTTTTTGTATCATATTCTGTGTGCAGTGTAAATTAGGTTCTTGATATAGACATATACGTTATAAAAATTGTAATGAAAAACGAAATTTCATGTTTATTTCTGTCACTAGATATATAAGTAGTGAAACCTCTTTTAGTTGTAAGTGAATGAGATGCGTACATTTTTTTTTCTGCAATGTTACGAGATGGCAAGATTGGACACCTTCAAGTTTTTAGAAACTTGCATGCTTCCTCTACTGCACGTGCCTTTGCGTAATTTGTATTCATATGTTTGTAGTCAGCGTGAATTTATTTGTATTTTATTGTAGTATCTCGTATTTTTTTTTATTACGTTTTGTTTCGCATTTACCCGATGTCACACACACACACACACACACACACACACACACACACACACACACACACACACACACACACACACACACACACACACACACACACACACACACACACACACACACACACACACACACACACACACACACACACACACACACACGCACACACACACACACACACACACACACACACACACACACAACACTCATACACACACACACACACACACACACCACGAGCATAGCTCCCCGTCCCGTAAAATACTAGCTAAACACACACACACACACACACACACACACACACACACACACACACACACACACACACACACACACACACACACACACACACACACACACACACCACGAGCATAGCTCCCCTTCCCGCAAAATACTAGGTAAACACACACACACACACACACACACACACACACACACACACACACACACACACACACACACACACACACACGACTCGACGGCGCAGTGGTAGCGTTCGCGACCGCCACTACGGCGGTTCGAGTTCGAATTCCGCCCAGGGGTGAAGTAATTTCAGTATCGCTGCGCTGTGAGTTGTTACTCCAACTCGTGGGCGGGGAGTTGGATGTGTGTGGGCGTGTAAGGTCACAGCACTATCCATAGATCGGTCATACGAGTTCAGAGCTCATTTTCGTGAGGGTAATAGATGTCGATCACGAGTCCAACATGTGATCCAAGACCATGGTGAATCACACACACACACACACATACACAGTCACACACACGTGCGCACACACACACACACACACACACACACACACACACACACACACACACACACACACCGTATCAGGACAATTTCCTTCGGAGGACAATTTCCCCCATTGTCATTTGCCCCCGAGACAATTTCCCTCTAGGACAATTACCCCTCGTTATCAATTGCCCCCTAGAACAATTACCCTTTGATGTAAATTTGCACCGTTGACATTTGAATAATATACACTATATTTTATTGTTCGTGATTTAATAATATAAATTCTCTGTGTTCTTATGTAATGATTTATATGTATACTATTTGTATCGGCAAAATCTAAACAATTAAGACAATAAGTGTATCTGTATCAGACTTCCGTCACTAATTTTTTGTCGTAATTTAATAATGTAAAGTCTCTGTGTCGTTATATTATATATACTATTTGTATCAGCAAAATTTGAAACTTTAAGACGATAAGCGGATCTGTATTAAACCTTCTGTCAAAGCTTTTATAGATTTTAGAGTTTAGAAGAGCTTACCATTTCCTACTGAACATAATTTAAGCTTATGCTTCATCGCGTCACGGATTCAATCTCTTAGACTCATTACATTGTGAAGTGGTTTACTCCTGGTGAATTTAGGAATGTTTGATTTTATCTAATTTATTTATTTATCTATTTATTTATATATTTATTTATTTATTTATTTATTCATTTATTTTTTCCACAACGCATTAGCATGCAGTTCATTAAGAGTTTAAAAGGGTGCGAAAAATTAGTGTCTGAATGTTATATGAATGTCAATCAAAAGTATTTAGCACATAGTGTTGTATCATATGAATGCGAACAACGCAGAAAGTCAGCATGCAAAGCAAAAGTGAAAATACTTGAAAATGAAGTTCTTGGAAGACTTCACACTCGTACGCATGCGCTTGATTCTGTAAAGTATGAAGTTGCTGCTACTGCTGCGCAAATCAAAGTGCATACTGAAAGTTCGCAAGAAACTTCTCATCAATTAACCTCTCCTGCAGTTATAGGTTTAAGTGAAGAAGTAGCAACTAAAATGCCCTCTCTTCGTCACTTGCGCCGTAATATTAGACGCCAAAGACAAAGAGCTAATGTTGCACTACTTTTGCCTTTAAATGCACAAGAACTGGTTTTGGAAGAACATCATAAAAAAATATCGATGAACAAAATTTTCTTCTTTATGATTTGGACAAATGTGTTGGTGAGCGCAAACCAAGAAATTTTATTTTCGGCACGTATAGAAATGTAGAAATGCTATCTTCCTCTCTTCATTGGCTTATAGAAGTAACATTTAAAAGACGCCCCTTAGAAGGAGAGGGCGACGATAACCAATGTTCGACATGGCTCCATGAGGCATATACGACAGACTGAAGGAAAATCTTCCATGAACAAACAATTCAGTCGAGGGATGGCATAATTTTTTTGGCAGTACTGGTTGCTGCCATCCCAACATTTAGATTTTTATTTGAAAACTCCAGGTAGGGCAGTCACTTCAAGAGTTTCGTATCAGAGTACATCTGGCATTGCAAATGAAGGATCACGGAAAATGTACAAAGATTGCTCCCAGGGAATAGTCAGTTTAGTGAACGATTACAACAGCAGAGAGATTTTTGATTACGTAAGAACAATTGTGTATAATCTAAGTTAAAAAAAAATTAAGCTTAATTTTATTCCTTGAAACTAAATGTATTTTACTCTTTGACTTTACAAGTAAAGTTTTGAATAAAATAAACTTTGTTTTTGTATTTTTTCTATTGTGAACGGGGGAAATTGACATCAAGGGGTAATTGTCCTAGGGGGTAATTGTCCCAGGGGGCAATTGACAACGGGGGGCAATTGTCCTCCGGGGGAAACTGTCCTGGAGCACACGCACACACACACACACACACACACACACACACACACACACACACACACACACACACACATACACACACACGCACACACACACACACACACACACACACACACACACACATACACAGTCACACAAACGTGCGCGCACACACACGTGCGCGCGCACGCACACACACACACACACACACACACACACACACACACACACACACGCACACACACACACACACACACACACACGGCTCGGTGGCGGATTGGTAAGGCACTGGCCTCACAAGCCGGAGAACCGGGGTTCGATTCCCCGGCCGGGCGGAGATAAGTTGGGTTTGTCTCCTATCACGTGTAGCCCCTGTTCACCTAGCAGTGAGTAGGTACGGGATGTTAGTCAAGGAGTTGTGACCTTGCTGTCCCGGTGTGTGGTGTGTGAGTGGTCTCAGACCTACCCAGAGATCGGCAAATAATGAGCTCTGAGCTCACTGACGTAGGGTGGTGTCTGGCTGTCTCGAACAGAGGCTGCAGCAGATCCGAGGTGAATACACACACACACACACACACACACACACACACACACACACACACACACACACACACACACACATATATATATATATATATATATATACACGCATACGGGCATACACACATATACACGGGTCACCACGAGCATAGCTCCCTTCCCGTATAATACAACTAGGTAAATACATACAGACATACACAGAGATACACACATGCACATGTAGATTTGTAGTTCGATCTACATTTGAATAACAAAGTACTGGTGTTTGGAGAAGCAAAGTCTGAACGGTCTCTTTTCTTTAATGTTCCAGTGTTCTCTCTAGTGTACAGTATATATACAATGCAACCTCCGAAGAGGCCTCGGAGGGTTGTCAGGTTCTACATACATTTACATATATACAAGGGTTACCATATTCTCATTGGAAATAAAAAGTTCGTCGCGTCGGATTGAGCGACGATGACAGTCGCCGCCCCGGACAGGAGCCGCTTCAATTGTAGTCGAAGAGCGCAGTCTCATTTGTCCGATGCAGGTGTTCTGGGCGTTTGCTGGAAAGTCTAGTCCTCGGGTCACTATTGACAATAGAATGTCCCTTGGCTTGAGATCCGGAGGAACAAGAGGGTCTCTCGAGAGTTGGTTTGAAGGCATTGGCGTACTGCTCGCTCCAAATGCGTGTGTACGCGCGTGTGCACCCTGGACATTGAAGGGGTTGACAACAGTTGATCGGTCAGCTATCCACACTGTCCCCAGTGAGATTGATACTCATGGAAGATAAGAAATTACACAGGGACTTTGCAGATCCTTGGCATGAAGATACACATAATGTTGGAATAAGGGTGGTATCGGGAAATACTAACGAATTAAATCAAATAGACTTATGAAAATCCATGTGAACAAGTTGTATAGACACGGTAAAGGAAACATGGACTGGAGGTGAAGCCGTTGAGAAAGTCGTTAGACGAAACGTCAGGAATAAAGCTTCACCTCCAGTCCATGTTTCCTTTACCGTGTCTATACAAATAGACTTCATCATATGAGCATGTGGAAGTAGATATTATTTCCGTTCACCTAGGCAGAAATATATATGAAGTCGTTCGATTGCGAAGATTATAGCTGGGGAGGGGAACTGGAAGTTTTAGTTGAGAGGATTGGTGATGGTCCTCTATTTCAGGGGTAGTGTGAGTTTGTGAAGGAACAGTCTATGTCGAGGCCACGGGGGGTTCTTTTGATATGTTTGAGTTCGTATATAATTGATAAAGCTTCTATGTCTGTAACTGAATAATTTTGCTCGTGTTTGTTGAGTGTGCGACTCGCATAGGCAATTGGTCTGAATTTTGTGCCGTGGTGTTGCATGAGGACTGCGCCAAGTCCTGTATAGGATGCATCAGTGTAGATTGTGAAAGGAAATTTGTGGTTTGGGAAAGCAAGGACAGATGCCATAGTTAAGGTTTTCTTTAAATCATTAAAGGCTTTCTCTTGGTCAGGTTTCCAAATGAAATGTGCTTCCTTCTTAAGTAGAGAAGTTAAGTGCTGCTATCCTAGCGTAACTTTGAATGTGACATCTGTAAAATCCTGACAGACCATGGAATGAACGTCTGTGTTCTAAAGAAGTAGGACGTGGAAAATCAATGACTGCTTGATAAAAAATTGGGTAACCTGCCCAATTTTCATTGTCAACCAGATGTTTACACACGGCGAGTAACTTGTAACAAGTAACTTGAACACTTGACTTGTCTCTCATCTTACCCCGTGGAAATGAGCTTTAAGGGTAAAAAGTACGGATCTTTCTGGGTTTATGGTTCGGCACTGTGGGATTATGTATAAATACATATAAATATGTATATACAGACATAGACATGAACACGTATACCAAAAGGCACTTTCCTTTTTATCAAGAGGTGGCCAGCCAAGGCATGTACCCACCCTTCACACATTCCACATCTGTCGAACGCCTATTTCTTGTCCCTTATATCTTAGGTCGTTATGAATGAAGGGCTATCTCAGTCTCTCACCCACTGCTGAGGTCATAAGTAATGCAGCAATATATATATATATATATATATATATATATATATATATATATATATATGTGTGTGTGTGTGTGTGTGTGTGTGTGTGTGTGTGTGTGTGTGTATTAGAATTTCTCTAATGTACATCGACATTAATCATATATATATATATATATATATATATATATATATATATATATATATATATATATATATATCTATAACTCTCTAAAAAAAAATTCTGGAGCGCTCCCGATCTGAGTCGGCCGGCCCGGGGGTGTCTGCGACTTCCATTGTGTTTCTGGGACACTTGGCCAGGGGGGCGGGGTCCATGGTACTTTGGGGACACCTGTGGGCAGTGGCGCGGTGTAAAGATGCCGGAGTCTTTTGCTGCTAAGAAACGAAGACAGAGACATTTTTGGAAATGGGTGATAAACACTAAGAAGATAATTAAAAATGTAGTGTTGAAAAACTGTAAACAACTTCAGATGTTGAAATCAGAGCATAGTACAATGTTTCCAGAATTTTACGAGGAGGATCGGCGGGGCGCCCCCAGGAGGATCGGCGGGGGCGCTCCCAGGGGGAGCGGCGGGGCGCCCCCAGCAGGAGGAGCGGCGGGGCGCCCCCAGGAGGAGCGGCGTGGCGCCCCCAGGAGGATCGGCGGGTCTCCCCCAGGAGGATCGGCCGGTTGCCCCCAGGAGGATCGGCGGGTCTCCCCAAGGAGGATCGGCCGGGCGCCCCCAGGAGGAACGGCGGGGCGCCCCCAGAAGGATCGGCGGGGCGCCCACCAGCTGGAGCGGCGGGGCGCCGCCAGAAGGATCGGCGGGGCGCCCCCAAGAGGATCGGCGGGGCGCCCCCAGAGGATCGGCGGGGCGCCCCCAGGAGGATCGACGGGGCGCTCCCAGGAGGAACGGCGGGGCGCCCCCAGGAGGATCGGCGGGGTGCCCCCTGGAGGAACGGCGGGGCGCCCCCAGCACGAGCGGCGGGGCGCCCCCAGGAAGCAGCGAGCAGCGCGAGCAGCGCCGCAGGCCAAGTACCCCTGGCGTAGCCAGGGCCGGCGCAGCCGGGTGCTTGTATATATACTAAATAAATAAATATACAAGACTAAGATTTCCTTTGATCAAGTTTCTCGAATTATCTGAGAGCCAGGGAACCCATATAAAGTCTGCTGCTCCTGGACTTCGAAAGAAATCTAAGAAAACCTCAGTACCTCCTGACTACAAACAACCCCAGAAGTACAACAGAACACATAAGCAAAAGGTAGATTCATGCCGACAGGAGACCTTTTGGTCCATAACTAGGTCGGATGCGAAAAAATATATATATATATACAAGCACCCGGCTGCGCCGGCCCTGGCTACGCCAGGGGTACTTGGCCTGCGGCGCTGCTCGCGCTGCTCGCTGCTTCCTGGGGGCGCCCCGCCGCTCGTGCTGGGGGCGCCCCGCCGTTCCTCCAGGGGGCACCCCGCCGATCCTCCTGGGGGCGCCCCGCCGCTCGTGCTGGGGGCGCCCCGCCGTTCCTCCTGGGAGCGCCCCGTCGATCCTCCTGGGGGCGCCCCGCCGATCCTCTGGGGGCGCCCCGCCGATCCTCTTGGGGGCGCCCCGCCGATCCTTCTGGCGGCGCCCCGCCGCTCCAGCTGGTGGGCGCCCCGCCGATCCTTCTGGGGGCGCCCCGCCGTTCCTCCTGGGGGCGCCCGGCCGATCCTCCTTGGGGAGACCCGCCGATCCTCCTGGGGGCAACCGGCCGATCCTCCTGGGGGAGACCCGCCGATCCTCCTGGGGGCGCCACGCCGCTCCTCCTGGGGGCGCCCCGCCGCTCCTCCTGCTGGGGGCGCCCCGCCGCTCCCCCTGGGAGCGCCCCCGCCGATCCTCCTGGGGGCGCCCCGCCGATCCTCCTCGTAAAATTCTGGAAACATTGTACTATGCTCTGATTTCAACATCTGAAGTTGTTTACAGTTTTTCAACACTACATTTTTAATTATCTTCTTAGTGTTTATCACCCATTTCCAAAAATGTCTCTGTCTTCGTTTCTTAGCAGCAAAAGACTCCGGCATCTTTACACCGCGCCACTGCCCACAGGTGTCCCCAAAGTACCATGGACCCCGCCCCCCTGGCCAAGTGTCCCAGAAACACAATGGAAGTCGCAGACACCCCCGGGCCGGCCGACTCAGATCGGGAGCGCTCCAGAATTTTTTTTAGAGAGTTATAGATATAAATGTATACATATATATATATATATTTATATATATATATATATATATATATATGTATATATATAAAGGCATCTTTGGTGTTGATTGTTATAATTGTAACAACTGTTATGTCTGGACCGGGATCGAATCTAAGCCCAAAACTTATTGATACCATATATGAGGCGTCCGGAGGTAAAGGGGCGACATCGCCAATACCTGATTTTGAGTAAAACGCGTTCAAAGTTGAACTATCGATACTGGACATTTCTCTTGACTTATTACATCCATGTTTGTATGTATTTTACTCGTCTTGCCTAGCCATATACGAAAAAACGAAAAAACAATAATGTTGTGTTGGAAAAGAAAATCATAACACACCAAAATTTGCATACCCCAGTATGCAAAACAGTTATGAAAATAGGAAAACCCATTTTTTTTTTACATTTTTAAAAACTTCTTTGTTCACCATAAATACACTATGAACCATTTCATTGTAAACCTAAAAACAATTTTTTTTATGAGTTTTTATAGATTGGCAATTTTAACATACCACACATTTACAGTATTTTTCCCTCGGTTCCCAATGCAAATGGTTCATAGATTATTGTCAGATAATTACTACAAACACTTACATCCTCATTTGTGCAGAGAAAGCGCCGGTAGAAGCATTGGGGGGGGGTTAATCATAATCGATGATGTCGTCATTCGGGTTGTCCTCTTGCTCCCCGGTGGTGGCGACGTCATCTTCCAACAAGGACTTTTGTCCCCGACGAAGGTCATCGTAGAAATCCTTAAATGATGGGTGAACATAGTGACTTAGATCCATCACATCTTTAAACTTCTCTTTAGTCAGCTTGATTGGCTTCTTATACAGTTGATGAAGAGGTACACCAGGTAGGAAAAACTTTTGAGCATCATACTCGCTCTGCTTCCCCTTTTGGAACTTCACAAAGGTGGGCTCACAAGTTCCATGATCATTCTTGATTTTGAAGCCTGCCTTATTGTAAGAGTTGACAACAAACATCTTGGCATCTTTGAAGCCAGACCCTTGCGCCCTGGCTTTAGTTACATGCACCTGTTGTGCACCTAAGTAAAAAAAAGTTTTCTTGTGTCATCTTGACACAAGATATTGCTTGGCCAGTATGTGGAAGTAATAGAAAATGGATTTCTCGATAATTTTCTAGGGCTAACTCCAAATTGTTGATTTGGCGATGTCGACCCTTTACCGCCGGACGCCTTATATTACCAAGTGTACTGCAAAAGGAGGGTGAAACCACTGGCAATACTTGTAGGCAGAGAGTCAATACAGAACCGAGAGTTCGTCATCGACTTTGTACACGGATATCGTCGTGCCGGTATCAAGTTTCAGTCCTTTTAATCTGTTGTGATACAACTGGTAAGAGACGGGATCAGGGTTTATTTAGGTCGTAACGGATACAAATATACAGACACGCACACAGACACACGCGTGTAATATGTATATGTATATGTATATGTATATATATACATATTTATATATATATATACATATATATATATATATATATATAATGTATGTATATTCATATGTATATATGTACATACATATGTATATATGTATATTTATGTGTATACATAAGTATATGTATATATATGTATATATTTGTGTATATATATTATAAGATGTATATGTATATATATATATATTATATATATATATATATTATATATATATATATATATATATATATATATATATATATATATATGATGAAGGTGGAAAAAGAAGTCACGGGACTAGTTCCGAGTTACTGAGTTTATTCCTGACCGGTTTCGCTCTATGCTTCTTCAGAGGATAGCATAGAGCGAAACCGGTCAGGAATAAACTCAGTAACTCGGAACTAGACCCGTGACTTCTTTTTCCACCTTCATCAACTTGTCACAATGTACCAACATATATATATGTATATATATATATATATATATATATATATATATATATATATATGAATTCATAGGTGGTGTGTATATCGTCTTCAGTAAGTCTTGTTGTTAAGTCAAACACTTCACTTTCCTTCTGGACGTATGTTCGATAAGGTACACTATGTAGATCCTAGCGGATCTACGTTCACCTGTTAACTGCTGTCCCCTCCTTCGGCTCTGGTTTTTATAACAGATGATATACTAATATAGATATCTGCTGAGGGGGTTGATAGTCTTAACAATCAATAGCATTAATTTTACATAACAGGGATGTTATACATTTGTATAAGGTATAATATTTTACTGGTTCTATTATGTAGATGTTTCTTGTGATTTAATTTGTGTCTGTATTTATTTGGGTATGGAGTATAACGTGTGTGTTGGAATAAATGTTGTCTGGCCTCTTAGCTATTCTCATACTGTGGCTACCTGATGGTGTTAGCCTAGAGTGGTGTGGATGCATGTTTGTTCACGTGTGTGTGCTGATGTAGTTTTCTATGGGTGATATTTGTTTAAGGTTACATAATACCTTCCTCCCCGCAAGAGGTGACATCTGTCATCTGGTATGATCAGCGGTGAGGGAAATTGTATAAAAGAAAATATCTTATATACATTGGGAGTATGACACGATACCTGTTGTGAACCTTAAAGAGGGGGGTTAAATAGTCATAAGTTTATGGCGTTTATTTAAATACGTATCATGGCATGCTCGGTTGTTTACCAAGGGATGATAGGTCTTAATGGAGGTGTCCAACTCCTTTTTTTAATAGTTCACATTTAGTTAAATTTATTTTCATTTCTGTCTTTTCTGGGAGATCCTTTGGACATTATTATTATTGTCAATTGTGTTCTATTGTGACGGGGCTAAACTTCTTTCTGTGAGTTGCACTTTATTCACTGTCACTTCTGATGGAACGGGACTCTTTTCCACGAGTCAGCACTTTTAGAGTGGTAACAAGATACAAAAGGGGGGAAAATTGATTCTAACATTTCTTGGTGAGACATGTTCCCTAGGTTTACATGTGTATTACAGTTTTGTATATATATATATATATATATATATATATATATATATATATATATATATATATATATATATATATATAATAATGAAAATTATTATTATTTATATGTATGATATTTGTTAACCCAGTGTCAACATGAACATATATTGGTGAGGCATAATCCTAAGATGGAGTATATAGCTAGTAACAAAAGCAATGAGTGTTTCTTATTCTTGTATTATATGTGTGTGGACTTTTTAGCGCGTTGGATTGTGCAGACATAGAGTAGTTTACCAATGAGGAGGAGCAGGATTAGTAAGGCTAATGAACTTAGTGATATAGAGATTGATGGGAGTATGGGTGTGAAGAATGGCAGTGTTTCTACAATGTACTATTGGATGTTGTTTAGCCAAACTACATGGTCTTGTTGGTTTAATGAGAGAGTTAAAGGTTTGTGGGTGTTAAGGGTATGGGAAGGGGCGTAGGGGGGTTACGCACGAACTCTAGGAACTTGAATAGGAAATGGAAGTTGTTGGTGATTTTGTATCTTTCTTGGGTTGTATTATTGTTAGAAAAATGGGCATCGCATGCCGCGATAAGGTTGGAGATGGATATGCCACTGGCTTTTGAGAAAGTTGGAATATCTTGATTAGTAGCAGAGTATAATGATTATGAACTAGTGTGGGGGGTGTCGGAGGTGATGAGTTGGGTCTTGGAGAATGGATGGTTATTTGAGAAGTACTGGGCTGGCTAGTGATTTGAGCTGCGGTTGTGTTAATTTGAGTTTGATTTGAAGCTTGAGAAGAAGTGATGGTGGTAGGGGTATTGGGAGCTGTTTAGGTTATTAGTAGGGTTCTGAGTTATGTCGTCTCTGGGTCCGTTATTAGTGTTCATAAAGCTTTGGTCAATGGATGCGACCAGGTTTCTGGCTGCGGATTGTGATCGGGTATCGCATGACATTATTACAAATTTGTTTTAAAATTGTGTTAGATATAGTAACAATTTGGGTTTAAAATTGTGTTGAAATATAGTGATATAAAGTAAATTCACACACACACACACACACACACACACACACACACACACACACACACACACACACACACACACACACACACACACACACTCATACACACCGTATTTATTTGCATTTATATTGTATCCCTCATATTTTACTTGCACACAATTGTCATCTTTACTATATTTATGTAATTTTTATATTTTTGTCACCATTACTGTAACTATGTAATTTTTGTTATTTCAGTTTACTCTTGAAAATGTCTTCATCAAGACGAAACGTTGAACTCAAATAAGAAAAAAATGGAAGAATATAGTGATTTAGTTTCAATTCACCCGGTTAATGGCAAATCTCTAATCAGGAAAATCGAGAATACAAGGAAAAACTGAATAACTACAACAATGCTGTCGTTTTTAACTCCACGTGTATATATATATATATATATATATATATATATATATATATATATATATATAAGATATTAATTAACATTAAATTATAATAGAGAGCAGGGTGAATACCGGGTCACGTCAGCTGGCGGAATTGTGAGGATTCGGGAAGACCTAATAGAAGGGTGGGGGCTTGGCGAGGCACTGATGATATCTAGGTGAATAACGGGTAGGTGGGCCCGGGCCGACTCAAATCCACTGGGATTGAGTTTTACTCGTGGCTTCGTTGACTCAGCACCGACCGGGAAGGGGTGGCGGTTGGGGTGCGGAGTAGGTGGTTGGACCAACGGTACCAATTAGCATCAACGGTGTTCGTAGTATTTGGTGTCGTGAAGAGTAGTAATTCCACAATGTCATGTATACACTAGACACTACACAAGGGTTAATAGAATCACTCGCCTCGGTTTATACGACCGGGGGATTAAAGTGTACTGAGTTCTGTTGTTCCTTCAGATTGCTGGGAAGATTATTCGGGTGATCACTGTTTCAGATGATGATCTTTGTTGCTTTTCTTCTTTCTTTTCAACACTATGTACTGTACTTGAGTGAACTGGTAATATTCCGTGTGTGGTGCCAACTATAAATATTTCTTACGTACGGGTAAGGGTACATGTAGTCACTTGTGGGTCAATCTCCGTACACGAGAAAAATTAATTCCCGTTACTAAGGAGACGTGGTGGCTTCCGGTGCCACCAGTGAATTAATAGGTGGTGTGTATCTCGTCTTTAGTAAGTCTTGTTGGTAAGTCAAGCACTTCACTTTCCTTCAGGACGTATTTTCGATAAGATGCACTACGTAGATCCTAGTAGATCTACGTTCACCTATTGATTGCCGTCCCCTCCTTCGGTTCTGGTTTTTATACTAGATGATATGCTGACACAGCTATCTGCTGAGGACGTTGGCAATCTTAACAATCATTAACACAAAATTTACATAACATTGACGTTAGACATTTGTATATTTCATAAAATATTACTGGTACTATTATGTAGCTGTTTCTTGTGATTTAATTTGTGCCTATATATTTGGGTATGTTGGAATAAATTATGTCTGGCTTCTTAGCTATTCTCATGCTGTGAACACGTGATGGTGTTAGCCTAGAGGAGTGTGGATGTCTGTTCATGTGTGTTGATATATATATATGTATATATATATATATATATATATATATATATATATAAATATATACATATATATATATATTGATTTAAACTATGACAAATGTAACTGAAGGCGGAGGAAGTATACGAGGAATAATGGAAGAATTTTACTGCCTTAACGTTTCGACCCTAAGGGTCTTGATCAAGACCCTAAGGGTCGAAACGTTAAGGCAGTAAAATTCTTCCATTATTCTTCGTACATTTTCTCCACCTTCAGTTACATATATATATATACATATACATATATATATATATATATATGTATATATGTGTGTATATAAATATATATATATATATGAATGTAAATATATATGTATATATATATATATATATATATATATATATATACATACATATATCAAGGCTTTTTCCCCCTTACAAAGGAGGTAGCCAAAAAGGAAAAGTCATAAAATCACTTCCACCCATTCCATCCCTGAATACATTCCCTCTCATCTTCGCACCTCCTGGATGACGGGTCATCCCTGCATCCTGTCCAATGCCCTGGGTCAGAAGCAGTGTCGCAAGACACAGCACATCCACAGCAAGGCCACTTCATTAAATCGGCGACCCCCCCTCTCCATCCTCCCATGCATAAAGAAGACGGGGAGAAATCCCTTTGGGCTGCGTCAAAATTTTCTCACACATACTACCTCACCCCCCAATCCCCCGCCCATTCCACCTCATGCATCACAGCATCATCCATATGCAACCACTCTCCATTCACCCCTGTCTTCTGTCCTCTCCCGTCCTTCCTCAACAGACATTCCCCTCTTTTCCAAAGCCCCCTTCACCCCATCCATCCACCTCATCCTAGGACGTCCCTTCATGTTCACTCCCTCCACGTCTGCCTTCCATACCTCTTTTACTAGTCCTTCTTCACTCATTCTTTCCATGTGTCCAAACCATCCTAATACTCTTTCATCAAACCTATCTCCGAACCCCCTTTCCACCCCTGTTCTCCTCCTCACCTCCTCATTTCTCACCCTATCTATCCTAGTAACCCCCATCATACTTCTCAGACACCTCATCTCAAGCACATTCCAACTCCTCACTTCCTCTCTTATATTCCATGTTTCTGCCCCATACACACACACAGAAACACACACACACACACACACACACACACACACACACACACACACACACACACACACACACACACACACACACACACACACACACACACATATATATATATATATATATATATATGTATATATATATGTATATATATATATATATATATAAGTATATATATATACACACGCACACACACACACACACACACACACACACACACACACACACACACACACACACACACACACACACACACACACACACACACACACACACACACACACACACACATATATATATATATATATATATATATATATATATATATATATATATATATATACTAGGGCACAGGTTCTCACGGAGGCAATTTTGATTAAAATCAACTGCGCTAATAGATTTCGTTCATAAGCTGAATGAAGTTGATAGGAAGTCCTTCCTTAAACTTAAGAAGATACAACTGAAAATAGTTAAATCTATTAGCGCAGTTGATTTTAATCAAAATATATATATATATATAAATTCAATATATATGTGTGTGTGCGTGTGTGTGTACAAACACACTCACGCACACACACACACACACACACACACACACACACACACACACACACACACACACACACACACACACACACACACACACACACACACACACACACACACACACATATATATGTATATATATATGTATATATATATATATATGATATATATATATATGTACTGTATATATATATATATATATATATATATATTATACATACATATACTAACGGTTTTTCCCCCCTACACGGGGGGTAGCCAATAAGAAAAAGGCATAGAAACCAATCCCACCCATTCCATTCCCTACATATTCTACTCCTCTCCACCCTCCTCCCTCTCTCCCATCTTGGCACCTCCAGGATGACGGGTCATCCCTGCATCCTCTCCCCATCCCCCACCCACTCCTCACTTCCTCATTTCTCACTCTATCTAGCCTAGTAACCCCTATCATACTTCTCAGACATTTCATCTCAAACACATTCAATCTCCTTCTCTCTTCCTCTCTTATGTTCCATGCTTCTGCCCCGTACAGTGCTGTTGCCACAATCACTCTTTCATATAACCTCCTCTTAGCATCCATTCACAGATGTTTATTTCTCATTACATTTTTTAATCCACCAAGGCATTTACTCGCTTCTCTCAATCTACATTCTACCTCCACCCCCACTCCTCCCTTTCCTGTCACATTCGCATCCAAGTATCTGAAACTATCCACTTCCTCCAGTTTCTCACCCTTAATGCTCACTTCCAGCCTGCTGTCACTTTCTCCTCATGTACATCTCATCACCTTACTTTTGCCCACATTTATCTTCAGCTTCCTTCTTTCATACACCTTCTCAAACTCTGTTACTAACTTCATCAATCCCTCCTCTGATCCTGCTACAAGCGCAGTGTCGTCAGCGAATAACAACTGGCTCACCTCCCACTTTTCTCTTTTCTCTTTAACCATCTTCAACCCCTGACCCATTATCTTTCCATTCACCTCTCGCACCACCCCATTCATGTATAGATTGAACAGCCAGGGTGACATAACACATCCCTGACGAAGCCCCACCTTTACCTCAAACCATTCACTCTCTCTATTCCTAATCCTAACACAAGCTCTGCTACTATCGTAGAAACTCTTGACTGCTCTAAGCAGCTTTCCTCTTATCCCATATATCTGCAATACCTCCCACAGTGCCTTTTTGTCTACCCTGTCGTAAGCCTTTCCAGATCCATAAAAGCCCTCCCCCCCAAAAAAAAAAAATCCTTACCTTTTGCTATAGCTTTCTCACATATCTGTCTTACCACAAAAATACGATCTACATAACCCCTACCTGTCCTAAAACCACACTGTTCCTCACCAATTACTCTCTCTGTTCCTCTTCTAATCCTCTCAGTCAAGACCCTCCCATAAGCCTTCCCAACTACACTAAACAAGCTGATCCCTCTGAAACTACTACACTCACACTTGTCCCCCTTTCCTTTGTAAAGCGGAACTATACAGGCACTCCTCCAGTCCTCCGGCACTCTACCCTCTCTTAAACAAACATTAAATAACCTCACCAGCCAGTCCACCATAACTGTACCTCCTTTCTTCAGACATTCTGCATGGCATCCATCCAACCCAGGTGTCTTACCTGCTCTCATCATCTTAACAGCTGCTTTCACTTCATCTTTGGAAAGCTCCTAGACCTTCTTATGCCTTTACTTTTTTTTTAGGAATGTCCCCTTTTGGGGTTACAGGTAGCAGGACTCCTAATCCCATTCCCCGTCCCTTTTTTGTCGCCTCTTACGACTCAAATGGAAAGACTTGGTGGTAGTATTCTCTTCCGCCACCACAGGGTAGGCGAAAAAAGGAAATTAATATTCAGAGAAATGGTACAGGACAGTAACAATGGGTTGGGGGACAGCATAACGGAGAGACAGTCGTAGTATAAAAGTGTCATTATTTCTCTATGAACAGAGTTTTCCTCTATCACAGACTATATATATATATGTATATATATATATATATATATATATATATATATATATATATATATATATATATACAGTATATATATATATATATGTATATATACATATATATGTATATATACATATACATATATATATATATACACACACATATAATAATATATATATATATATATATATATATATATATATATGTGTGTATGTGTGTGTGTGTGTGTGCGTGTATGTGTGTGTGTTTCCCTTGAGAAAGCATACCTGCGAAATTTGTCAGGAATAAACTCAGTCTAAGATGCCTGAGTTTCCTACTCCTACTTACGCTAACCTGTTAGAATGTCTCAATATATATATATATATATATATATATATATATATATATATATATATATATGTACATATAAATACATACATATACATATATACATATATATATATGCATATATATGTATATATATGTATATATATACATATATATATATGTATATGCATTTATATATACATATATATGTATATGTATATGTATATATATATATATACAGTATATACATTATATATATATATATATATATATATATATATATATATGTGTGTATGTATATAC
>NC_134810.1:29011374-29018874 GCF_046742065.1 Oratosquilla oratoria
TATCCGAGAGTTGACACCGTGACGTGGTGGATAGGCTTAAGAATCTTCATGATTACAAAAGCTATGTCGAAAGAGAGGAATCTCTTCAGGGTCACCCATATCGAACAGGTTTTGTAGGAAAGATCAGACAAAGAGCAGCTCAAACACACAGTTGCAGGACCCACTGCTAACTGACACGTCCCTGATGGCAAACAGGGAAATTCCTCATAGATATATGGGGTACCGTCATAATGACGGCGTGGACCATTGGGCACCCTATAGTAATAGGGCTTCACCGAATATAATGAATAAGGTGACACCAGAGAAATATCTCACCAGAAATCAGTTGGCAAGGAGGTGAGATTACTGCCAACCCCCCTTCATAGCCAACATGAATATGAATAGCACAATCAAAAGAAAACCGGGCGTTCCTGTTGGATCATCGTCACCTAAAGGTCCAACCGCAGTGCCTCGTGTGCTTACGGGCAGTGTGCCACCGAATGTGAGTAAGCACTGTCCAAGCAGATCCAAGTCTTGGACATTAAAGAACATGAAGAAAATGAAGATCTATACTTACAACATAAGAAGTCTCTCGGAAGACCACAGACTGCAGAGTTTAATGGAAGAACTAGACAACATCAAATGGGACATCGTAGGACTGAGCGAAGTCCGAAGAACGGAAGAAAAGCTGGTACAATTACAAGATGGTCACCACCTGTTCTACTATAGAGGTAAGGATAAAGAAAGATCTAGTGGAGTAGGATTCTTGATCAACCGAGAGGTTGCGGGTAACGTAATCAAATTCAGTAGTTTATCGGACAGAGTAGCTTGGATTGTGATTAGTCTGTGTAAAAGGTACACTCTAAAAATAGTTCAGGTCTATGCACCAACTTCACAGAGTTCAGATGAGGAAATTGAGTCCTTCTATGATGATTTAAGTCAAGTAATGGATCAAGAAAAAAGTAAGTACACTTTGGTAATAGGAGACTTTAATGCTAAAGTAGGGAAGAAGATGGGAGATGAGACGTGCATTGGGAAGTTTGGAGTAGGTGAAAGAAATGACAGAGGTGAGATGTTAGTCAATTTTGCAGAGAACTACAATATGGGGATAATGAACACTTTCTTTCAAAAGCGTGTAGGTCGTAAATGGACGTGGAGAAGTCCAAATGGAACAACAAAGAACGAAATAGACTTCATATTAGGAGATGAGAGCAAAAGCGTTAGCAATGTTACGGTGATAAATAAAGTCAACATAGGGAGTGACCATAGAATGGTAGGATGCACAGCTAAATTCAACTTCAGAGCCGAGAGAAATAAACTAGTTTTAAAAAGGAAAATAAGCCTTGCAAAGGTTAAGGATAATAAAAAGAAATTTCAGTTAGAAATTAAAAATAGATTCGAAGCTCTAAGAACTAACGAGGACAGCGTGGAAAATATCAATGTGAATTTAGTGAATATCATTAAGGAATCAGCAGAGAAAGTAGGAAGTACAAAAAGCATTAGAGAAAACAAATACTCCAAAACTACATATGACCTAATTAAAAGAAGAAGGAACATGCAGATTAAAAGCAGTAGAGACGAAATAGAAAGAGTAGAACTAAACAAGCTTATCAACAAAAGGCAGAGATTAGAGAAAAGAAAGAGAAACATGGACGAAATAGAAGAAACTATTCGGAAAGGTAAAAGTATTAAAGTGACCGAGCGTAAACATGCTTTAGGAAGACAGCAGATGATATGTTTGAAATATAGAAATGGAGAAATAATTAAATGTAGAGACAAAATGGTAAAAAGAGTAGAAGAATTTAACCAAGAGCTTTACTCTTCGAAGGCCGTAGTTGAGTCAGTAAATTCATGTGTAGACGTTAGTAGTGTACCAGAGATTACAAAGGAAGAAGTAGAATTTGCTCTAAAAACTATGAAAAGATGAAAAGCACCTGGGGAAGATGGTATATCAATAGATCTATTGAAAGACGCTGGTAAATTAGTTCATATTAAATTAGCTGAGTTGTACACCCAATGCTTACGTCAAGAAAGCGTTCCGAATGCGTGGTGCAATGCTATAGTGATTTTGCTTCATAAAAAAGGAGACCAGAAGGACCTTAGTAACTATCGACCGATTAGCTTGCTATCAAACGTATATAAAGTATTCTCCAAGATCCTCAAAAATAGACTGAGTCAAGTTTTAGATGGAAACCAACCGAGAGAACAGGCAGGCTTTAGAAGCGGATATTCAACTCTAGACCATTTGCAGGCGATAAACCAACTAATCGAGAAAACGACAGAATATAATATACCTTTGTGTTTAGCTTTTGTAGATTACGAGAAGGCCTTTGATTCAGTAGAACAAATAGCAATACTAAACTCGCTACGCAAACAGGGTACAAACGAACAGATCGTAAGAGTTTTAGAAAATATTTATTCGAAAGGTACCGCTATAGTTCGACTACATAAAGACACAGAAAAGATCAAAATCGAGAAAGGAGTACGGCAAGGCGATACAATTTCACCCAAACTATTTACAGCTTGTTTAGAAGATATTTTCAGAAGGTTGAGTTGGGAAAAGAAAGGTTTGAAGATTAATGGCGAATATTTGAACCACCTAAGATTTGCAGATGACATCATTCTTATTTCAGAAAGAGCAGACGACTTGCAAGATATGCTGAGCGATCTAAACAAAGAAAGTATCAAAGTAGGTTTAAAAATGAATAAGAGTAAAACCAAAGTAATGTTCAACACGAAAGTTCAAAGTAAAGAGATTGTAATTGATGATGAGAGTCTTGAGGAAGTTGAAGAGTATAGTTATTTAGGTCAGATGGTGAAGGTGACGAAAGATCATGATAACGAGATAAAAAGACGCATTACAATTGGTTGGAAAATGTTTGGTAAGTATAGTAAAATTCTGAGAGGCTCTCTACCTTTATGTTTGAAACGTAAAGTTTACAACCAATGCATTCTACCAGCAATAATCTACGGATGTGAGACTTGGAAGCTGACGAGGGCGATGGAAACAAAGCTAAGGACTGTACAGAGGAGAATGGAGAGATCAATGATGGGAATAACACTGAGAGAGCTAAAGAGAGCAAGTTGGGTGAGAGAACAGACTAGAGTGAAAGATATTGTGGAAGCAGTAAAAGAGAGGAAGTGGAATTGGGCAGGTAAGTTGGTGCGAACGACTGATGAGCGATGGAGCAAGTGTGTTACTGAATGGACGCCGCGAGATAGGAAGCGTGGAAGAGGGAGACCAGACAGAAGGTGGAGAGACGAGATCGAGAGGTTTGCGGGAGTGACGTGGCAGAGGGTGGCACGGTCGTGTGAATCATGGAATGCTATGAAGGAGGCCTTTGTTCAGCAGTGGACTCAGGATGGCTGATTTGATTTATATATATATATATATATATGTATATATATATATATATATATATATATATATATATATATATAGCATAGTCGGAAGATTGACGGCCTGCCACCGCGCAAGTCTCGGGTTCTAATCCGAAGACTACTGTCGGAAAAAAAAAAAAAAAAAAAAAAAAAAAAAAAAAAAAATATATATATATATATATATATATATATATATATATATATATATATATATATATATATATATATTAGTGAATTTAGGGAGTAGGTTCTCTTCAATGCATTTAATTTTGAATAACACAGCAAATTGGGCATTAATTTTCTTCTTATTGAGACTTTCTATTCTTCTAAAAGCTTTTCTCTCTGAATGAGGGAGAGGGTATACAATACTTCCAAACGAGTCCGTGGTTGGGTATGAAAACTAACATTTTATGACATTTCGCCCATGCATTAGGCATCTTCTGGTATTTCATTCGGACCATCTACATGCTAATATACTACAAAGATTGATAAAGTGAGGGAGATCTAGGGACTATGACACTTCATCCTTGCCAGCCCACTACTCGTAACCCATACAACTCTAGGGTCCAGCACATGTCTTGTTGTATGTTAATTAGCGGCATATAATTTTTGGTCATCACCACCTCCATGCATTTTAGTTTTGTTTTATTATTATTCTTGATAATTATCATTGTGTTCCTGTTTAGTTGTTTTCTTGATAAACTGCTTTTGTGAGATTTTGTCATGTGATATTTTATCCCCCTGCTCTGCATATGGTACGTGAGTCTTTGTGAAAGTGTTTGTGTTGTGTATCCGAAATATTCATCTGTACAAAGCGCACCGTCTTTGTTGAAATTAGAAGTGCATTAGTACACAACATTGCTCTGTTTTAATTGATTCTTTTGTGCTGCCAATTTGTTCTTCATAACTAGCGATGATGTTCTGGGGTTTCTGTAATATATTATCAAATCAAACCTATCCCCTTTTTTTTATAGATTTACAATTTTTTTTTATTATTTCTTTCAAAACCTTTTTATCTTTTTTATAAGCTGAAGACATTGTGTTTTGGTAGTAAAGGTTAATATTATCTATTTTACTACTTTCATCTTAAACGGTGGTGTTGGCTAAATGCGTTTTGGTTTTCATTTCATCGGGAAGCCATTATTAGTTAATATTTGTTTTATCCTGTTTAATTCTTGGTGAAGAAGAAACCAATTTGAACAAAATTTGAAGGCCCTTGTAATGTGTGCCCGTACCAAACTTGTCTTATACTTAGAAGGGCATTCACTCATTCCGTTTAGACACCTTCATGAGTCGCTAGGTTTTCTGTAAACTTCAGTGGTTAAAATGCCCACCTGACCCATCTACCCACACATCTAAAAAAGGGATTTTATTCTCTACATTTATTTTAATAGTAAACCGTAGGCAGGAGTTCTCTTCCAAAGTCTTCTTAAGGTTATCAAGCTGCTCAACTCCTACGTCAACAAAGAATGTCGTGTATGTAAAGGGTTGATGGAACATAGAAAATATGCTGAAAAACAAAACATTGACAATGTAGACTTGACGATCAGAACTCCATTTGGGATTAAGACAAAAAAGACACCTGGCATCTCTGTTGCAAAAACAGGGTGAAAACGTACATAAAAATACTGTGAACAAAATAATTTCCTGGAAATACTTCATAGTCCAATATGCAGAGTAAGGATAAAAAAAAATATATATATATAAAACCACAAAGAGACGATAAGTAAAAAAAAGAAACGAAAACCAAATTCACCTTTATACATTTCCCGATTATATTTTGGTAAATATTTGGTTTATCACAAATTAAGAAAATATATAAAATATGTTTCTAAACATCTCCATTCGTTCCTTCTTCACACTGTCTTGATATCAACCCTTCAATACACACGTGTGTGAGTGTGTGTGTGTGTATGTGTGTGTGTGTGTGTATGTGTGTGTGTGTGCGTGTGCGTGTGTGTACTCTAAAGGTGTCGGGGGGAGGAGGGGGCGCCGTTCCCATCGAAGAGGTTGACGCGGTTGGAAATGCAAGAAAGCGTCGAAGAATCAACGATACCAGTCTCTCATAATGTTTTCGTTTGTAATTTCGAAAATCATTCTTACTTACTCTTTTCACAATTTTTTTTTCGCTTCATTTATTATCCACATCTTTTGTACATTTTTCTGGCCGGCATAAATTGGATGTGAAGCATGGCTGCATGGGAGTTTGCTCGGAGATACTGTGGGGATTGCCCTTGGTGTATGTCTTTCCAACTGATGATGATGATGTCGATAGTTGATTTTATTCAGTTGAAGGTGTAATTCTTTCAGGGCTTCTTTTCGTTCTTATATAATTTTCGGGATGGTGAAATATCTATAATTCATAGGCAGTAGATTTTTTTTGTCAGATGTCGTCGGGCGATTTTTATTGAGCTGGGAGGAGCTTTCACAACAAAGAAGAATACCATTCTGAACGGAAAGTGAATACAATAGAGGAAGGGGTCTGTCAAGGTGGGCGAATATAATCCATAGCCCGGGGGGGGTGGAGGGAGGGAGATGGACAGAACAGACAGGCAGCAGCTGGCATAGATAAAAAAGTGTCACCCGGAAAGAAAGAAAAAGTAACAAGAAAAAAGAAAGAACACGAGAAAGATATAAAGAAAGAAAGAAAATGGGATGTAGAGAAAAGAAAACGGCGCCTGGGGTGAGTCCAGTGCCAGAGTGGCACTGGGTGCTATTCTGTCGGACGCAACAGGCTGCTGGCCTCGACTTAGATTTAACCTTGTGTCCGGTCACGTGACTAAGGCCTCCCTTATACATACATAAACTTAAATATGAATACATAAAATAAATTGTTATCCGTCAATTGCTAAACTCCCTTTGTCAGATCAGGAAGCCAGAGCCTCACATTTTGAGAAAGTGCTCTAATCTGTGCAAGGACTTTTGTGACACTGTGGTGTGTTATTGTTATTAGATATCTTTAATCTATATATCTTTGTTTATTGTGAAGATTGTACTATTTAATCAATATATTGTGTTGACAAAGAAAGAGACTGACTACAATATGATACGCCAGTGATTATGCACGATTGAAGTGATACTTTATTGTCAGTGACCTTTTATTGCCAGATAGGTGATCAGTTTAATTGAGCCGTCTTTCAATGAGGTTTCCAGTCTGCTTTGCTTAATTCATTGGTGTAACTGTTACTAACCATCACCATCCACGCACGTGATCCACAGACATGCGACATGGTGCTCGCCTGGAGAAAAACCTGTAATCTTGCAAACATCATCACTTTCCCAATCCAAAACATCTGACCAAACACCTGATTAAACGCAGAGTAAGACAACAGGATATCTCACAGTGTCGCCACACAGAATGCCTAATGTCACCAGATAGACCCATTGAACCCCTTCTTATACCTACTTCAATTACATTTCCATAACTTAAAATACACCCACCATGTCTAACCACACCCACCAACCATTTGACCAACCCCTATATGCGGAACTAACATTTGTGCCAATAATTATTAACTAACACTTGTCACATACGACAACCCACTAACCCCCTTTATTATCGGACGGCTATGCCGCCGAGACCGCCAGACCTGGTCAGGCCAAGAGCCTGCCAGACGCCAGAGCTGGTCAGGTCACAAGCCTACCAGACAGATCTGCCTAGGTCGCGCACCTGGCAGAGGGCAGAATCTGCCCAGGGCAGTGTCGAGGTCAAGGCCCGGCACTTAGAGTATTTGGTCAAAGGACCTATTTGTAATCTTTGCAAACCCAGGTCATATTGTTAATAAATAGAAAAAGTCCGGCAGAGACTTTGTCTCGCCCACAAAACCACCATTGGTTATACCACAGCTTGTACACAGGTGGCACGCATACCTTGTACCATAAACGGCTGGTTACATTGGTCGCATTAGCTGATTTTTGCACGTGGAGAAGGGGACACGGGGGAGAGGGGGTGCTACCCTCTATCATGTTGTTTTTTGTTTTGGCTGCGTGTTACCCAACCTCAGTGATATTGTGTTGAGTTGTTCCCTGCAAATGATTTCTTCTCTAGGCCACCACATAGAGGATTTTTGTCTTTCCCTTCCTTTCCCTTCTCTTTCCTCCCTTTCTATTCCCTACCTCACCTTCCCTTTCCCCGATCCT
>NC_134810.1:29023874-29031374 GCF_046742065.1 Oratosquilla oratoria
ATTATTACTATTATTACTATTATTACTATTATTATTATTATTATTATTATTATTATTATTATTATTATTATATTCATTACTATTGTCATTATTGATATTATTATTTTTATTATCATATATTTGTTTCTACTTATTCATTTGTTTATCTGTTTATTTATTGCTTATGTTTACTTGATGAAGGTCTTATTGAAGTTCTCGAGGAATGGGTCTATAATTCTCAAAGATGGCAGGGGGTACTGTTCACGGGAATGACCGTGTGAGCAGGGTTACCGCCCTGAAAGCGAGCCATATAACCACCTCAGGAGGAAACTTAGACGTTCCGTTGATCCTGGGGAGCGTGGAGGTCGGGTGGACTAAGCCGCTGCTGTCTAGAGACAAGAAGCCAGAGGTAGGAAGTTCGAATCCACAGGAGTCATCACGGGACGGTAGTAAAGGGCATATGGTGTGTCTTGAATACCCCAAGAGGCGAAGAAGGCTGTCATGCGTAGTTACCTCGCTGTGCGGGTGATGGCTGATGTACAGAAATAGATAAATTAATAAATTAATGAATTAGTTAATAGATAAGTAGATAGATTAATTAGTAAATAGGTAAATTAACAAAATTGAACAAGTAAATAAAATAAACAATAGGGAAAAATTGCGAAAAGTCTACGCTCACCTCTACCCAGTTTCACATTTTTACTAGGAATCCTAAATGACCTTCTCTAGACAGTCTCTAGAGAGTTCTCTCATCGGTGGGTAATCTACCTGTTTTTGATTCTAAAGAAGTGTTAGCTGTATTAAACATTTTAGCTGTGTTGGTCCTAAAAAAAGGCAGTTATCTTTCGTTCAAGTTTGATTATACATGTGAGGGGCTTGCGGCAAGAGGCACAACTGATCACCTTTGCCATTTGTACTAGCGAAGCCAGGGCTCGTGGTAGTCACCGGGTCAGATGATGCTGTTTCATTATGTCTTTATCATTGTGGTGAGTTTTATATTATGCGTTTATTATGGTTGCCTGCCAGGTGTTCTTTTTATGTGGTCGGAGTTGGGGTGCTCCCTAGTAGAGTCGGTGTTCAGTTTCTTTGTTCTATTTAATTTAATTTAGTATAACTTAATTATGTTTTACTTAATTCTATTCTGTCCTATTTCATTTAATTCTATTTCTTCTTTCTGGGCCTGATTTTGTAATAAGCCTACTTTTTATGAATATTATAAAAATACAAATCGTACCTAAGTTTGCCTCGTAATTACTCGATCCCGGGCACGACTCCCAACGCCTCCCGACGACTTTCCCACAGCCTGGTTATCTGAACACCAGAGGCACAGGTGATTGCGTCTGTATCTGGTGTATTGCGTCTCAGTGCCACTTTTGTCATCGATTAAGGTACTACAGGTTGACAATCTCTTTCCTCTCTCTCTCTCTCTCTCTCGCTCTCTCTCTCTCTCTCTCTCTCTCTCTCTCTCTCTCTCTCTCTCTCTCTCACTCTCTCTCACTCACTCTCTCTCTCTCTCTCTCTCTCTCTCTCTCTCTCTCTCTCTCTCTCTCTCTCTCTCTCTCTCTCTGTGTGTGTGTGTGTCCCTGCTGGGCCATTGCTGACTGTGAATGTAAACACAGTCGCAATTGATCTGTTACAATTCTAAGAAATTATAGAAGATTCAGCGAGCTACTGTCTTCCAGCCTTAGCTGAGCACAAGAATAAGCACCAGACGTCAGTCTTGTGATATAAGTAGTTTTGAGGGATAAAGGACTTAGTCAGTATTTGCCAAAAGAAAATCCTATCCTTGGATAAAACCCCTCTGTCCAGTGCTCCTTCCGTGTGCGCATGCGTAGTACGAGGAGTATCTTAACGTCACTGCAGCCCCATTAGCACCAATTGCCCACATTCTGCCATATTACTGAGGCAACATGTCTTATTCTGGACCGACCACCCTCACCGATATACTGTAGATGCCGAACTTGCACTCAGCGAGGACGAGGATATCGCTGAGCAACATTGGCCTTCATTGCCAATGCACGAGTAACACATTAGTACCACACTATGGCAGCCACTGCTCTCAGCTACCCAGCCTACCACTGCCACCACAGACACCGCCGCCACCCCCACCCATACCCACATTACCGCCACCAAACGATTTGCGGACCAGACTTCGAACACGAGCGAATCCTATTCTCCGGCCTTCAAGTTGTTCAGGTACGACGAGAACTCCCAATCCACGGCTTCCGATAACTCCCCCTCTCACCCTCACCCGAACACGGGACACCCATCAATCGCCTAGTTATCATCTGGACCCTCCCCCAACCACCGGCTACAGAATATCAGTTCAGCTTTCTTTCTTGCCTACCACCGTGTGAATTCCGAAGGATGAAAGATGAACAGCCATGGTGCTTCGAATGTTGGGGTGTCGGTCATATATCTCGGTATTGTGCTGGTTCCATTGACAGCCCACCAACACTGATGGGGCTTCTGCAGCCGACCAGCTCCCCACTCCCAATCCATCCATGTGGAAATGACCCCGCTGTCACGTACCCGGAGTGAATGTATGGCACGTATGTACGAAGCGCGCTCAGGTGGTCACCTCATAGACTGCACACGCACCACCACCACCATCACCCCCTCGGTCGCGCCCAAAAGCCGTCCCACTGCTGACACCCTCAAACCTACCAGACTCACCGCAAGTAATTACCCTCCGCGAAGCCGTTGCCAACCTAACGGCACGTTGCACAGCAATAACAATGCGCTTTGGCGCAATTAAGAATAACATCGATAGCCTCGCCGCACAACAAGCCTCCACAGAGCGCACCCTAGCCATGCTTGTCGAATCCCACCAAGTCGTCATCATGACTGTCGCCACCTTCTCCGAGAAACTGGAGGCCCTCACCAGCTGGTTTGAAAAATTCAGTAACAAAATACTTATCAAACCGCAACGACACATGCCTCAGAGCAACACCACCTCCACGTCATCGTCTCTGCCAGCCACCAGTAAAACCAAAGGCAGACCTTGCTAACGAAATGAAATTTCACATCATCACCTGGAATGCTTGTGACATCAACAGTTATACGAAAATTACTTCTCTCAAGATCTATGTAGGCTGCCGCCAACCACAAGTTATATTTAACCAAGAGGCTTTTGCTGGCTACCACGATCCTAGGACAGAAGCACCTCCGCCCTCAGGGTACGTCTCGTATGTTCATCATATCAGGAATGGCCTTCTAAGTTACATTCACTCTTCCATTCCCCAACGACTCCTACGCTGCTCTATCCATGATGACATGACATTTCAATTTTTTGAGATATCTATAGGCAATGGGAAGTTGAGACTGCAATGTTTACTTTGCTCCAGGAAAAATCAATCTCTCTGCCCTCCCCCCACCCAAGTCCCACGGTGTGACCTACATGGAGGATTTCAACGCCCAGCACCCTACCACAGGAGAGGTCTCTCCCTCCCCGAACCGCAGTGGGCTACCTCTCCTCGAGTACATCCGCCGCCACTGCCTCACTCACTGGCCCACTGGGGGTGCCACACACTCCAGAGGAGGCACGCTCGACCACATCATCACATCTGGTCCAGCAACGACACACGTCAAGTGCTTTCCCATACAGACGCTCTTCTCTGACCACATCGCACTTGGACTATTATACTCCCTACCTATTGGGCCTTCCCCTCCTCACACCTGCCTCCGCATCTCCATTCCTCCGAAGTATGGCCCCAACTACGTCTCTTATATCTCCACCCTTCTACCAACATTTGATCTCCAGTCACCTGAGAACCTGTACTGTTCCCTCGTTGCTTCAACTCAGAATTTTTTACACCTGTTACGTCACAAGGCCACACATCAAAAGATGCCGCGAGGTCCACGCCTGGACGCTGGACCGATGCATCCTACAGTCGGAAAAGAAGGCTGAGAGAGATGGTCTCGTCTTTCAAAGGCAGCCAACACCTGCTAATCTCCTCCAGTACCAGACACCAAGAGATGACCTCGTTACTCTGCAGCAGTGTACTCATACCGAATCGTGGAGGAAATGTATCGCCAGGCTCAACCACTAGACCAACGTTGGCTCCATGTAGCACCTGATAAATTCGCCAAGAAGAAACCATTGAGTGCTCTCCACCACAGTCCAGCCCAATATGCACAAGACTTACTAAATACTTGGTCTGAACCAGCACAGATAAGCAATCTTCCCACCTACATTCAAGAGACACTATCCACCCTGCGTTTAGTGACTGCATTACTACGTACGGATGAAAATAACGGCGTGCCCATCACTGAGGACGAACTGCGTCTCGCTCTTATCACGAGCAAAACAACAGCTCCCGGGGATGATGGCATCACCTATCAAGTCCTCCACCTTCCCCTTAAAGTTCCTGGCAATTCTCTGCTGCAACTCTATAACCTTTGCTTTAACAAGGGATATGTACCTCGTGCCTGGACATCTAGCACTACTGTGCCCATTCCCAAACCTGCCACAGACAAGTACAGACCTATTTCACTCACCTCCTGTTTCTTTAAAGTCCTCGAACGTATATTTCTCACCCGACACATGTTTCGACTACAGGATAAGCTATCACCGCAACTGTATGATTTCTTACCACAGAAGAGCACGCACCACTGCCTGATGGATCTACATGCTCGCCTCTCCCCTACCAGTGTGGTAGCGTTCTTTGATCTCAAGAGTGCTTTCGACATAGCCAACATGGAGATTATTCTCGATCAGCTCGTAGAATCTGGCGTCCAAGGCAACCTCATGAAATGGATCCGTGGCTATCTCTCAAACAGAACTTCACGTGTACTATTCCAGGGAACGTGCAGTACCACCAGGGAATTCGAACTTGGTACTCCATAAGGTGGGGTTTCAAGTCCCTTCCTCTTTAACACCCTGATGCACCCCCTGTTATCCCTTCTCTCCAACATTCCCGGCACAATTGTCACCTGCTACGCTGACGATATCTGTGTGCACTCCACCTCTGCTGCAGACCTACAGCGCCTCCTTCACTCCTTCTATAAGTCGGCATCCGCCTGTGGCCCCATCCTTTCCCCAGAAAAGAGTCGAGTATTCTCTCTTAGGGGCCCCGGAACATTGCAATTGTTCACCGAAGGACACAGTGTCATCCCGCCCTGCGCACAGTACCTGTACCTGGGAGCTCCAGTACGCATCACTCCAGCTCTACTAGCTCGGCAGCGCATCCATCCTATCATCCGAGATATCCTTCACCGGCTAGAACAGCGCTTTACTCCATTTAAATGGCTCACCAACAATGCCGCTCGACTATCCATCCCTTTGGCAAGAACCATCTATGTTGCCTTCATTCGGTCAGTCATAGACTATCTCTCCCCAGCCCTTGCACAACTCTCCAAGACCTCCTTGGTGCCCTTAGAAAGATTCCAGAACAGAGTGATGCGATACATTCTTGGATGCCCCACCTCTACCAGAGTAGTAAACATGCAGACCGAACTTAATCTTCCTTCAGTTATTGAAAGAATACATGCTAACATCTCCTTCAGCGTCAAGTGCCTCCACTTACCCCATCTGGCCCCGCACTATTCCCATGTCTTAAGAGCTTCACTTGACCCCGCCGCACCCCGCCCTCCGTTACGTCCCGGCGTCCGCACCCTCGTTAACACAGTGTGCTCCACCCTGCAGCGCCTACACATCGAAGTCCCTATAGCCGAAGTTGATCACGGACCGCCCCCATGGAGGATTCCACAGCCTCACGTCACGTTCACACTCACTTCAAAAATAGACCCACCTCTCCTCCCTAGAACACATTACCGCAATGTCCTCTCACGTCCCTGCCGCGCACTATGTCTACGTAGACGGGTCCTTACAGCCAGATGGTAGCACGGGTTACGCCGTCTACTCACGGGAGGTTGAGCCACCTGATGGAGGCTGGGTTGGACGCAGGTTACCCAACTCGCCCAGCTCGACGTACTGCGAACTACATGGACTCTTCCTGGCTGTTAATCTACTCTGTCAGCAGCTAATGAATGGCGTTGTAATGTGTGACTCCAAGTCTGCCCTATAAGCCATCTCGTCTTCGCAACCCATATACCGCCCCCTCATCCATCACATTTTACAACAGCTAGTCACAGCTCAAGAACACTCTCTCACCATAAGCTTTCTGTGGATTCCCTCCCACGTTGGAATCGCTGCCAATGAAAAGGCAGATCTCCTCGCCAAAAATGCCTGTAAACTGCCGCTGTCCGGCGATGCCACACCCTCCCCCCTCTGCTACAAGAAAATCATACACTCTGCCGCTCTTCTAACCACTCTCCACCGCATGAATGCAGAGCGCGCACAAAGTGTATCAATACAACACTACGACCACTTCCGTCTCTCCCTCCCAAAATATCGCAAGCACGGACTTCTCGTTCGAAGACACAATACTGAGACTGCACGGCTTCGCCTGGGTTACAGACCGTTGTGGCAAGTCTCTGAGGCGGGAGACGTACCACACTACTCCACCTGCAAGCTATGCGACAGTCCCAACGCCAACAATCTCCACCACTACTGCCTCGAATGTCCCTCAGTAAGAGACCTATTGCCCCAAAGCCAAGACCTAATACATGTGTGTCACTTTCTCTTAACGGACAATAATCTAAACACTATCCTAACTCGACACCCTTACTTTGGTGAATGCTAAAGCTTACTTCAATTTGATTACCAATATACCCTTTACAGAATGCAGTTAAACTGCCAAGTGCGGGCCTTATGGTCTCATGCAGTCTCCCTTTCTCTCTTTTGCTCTTATGTTCTTATTATTGCCGTACAGCTTCACTGTACGTAGTAATGTGACCTGCGCGTCACGCACACTATGCGTATATAGAAATTACCCACTGTACGTACTAGGTCTCTCGCTCTATGAGCGTAATGAATTGATACAAACAAAATCTCTCTCTCTCTCTCTCTCTCTCTCTCTCTCTCTCTCTCTCTCTCTCTCTCTCTCTCTCTCTCTCTCTCTCTCTCTCTCTCTCTCTCTCTCTCTCTCTCTCTCTCTCTCTCTCTCTCTCTCTCTCTCTCTCTCTCTCTCTCTCTCTCTCTCTCTCTCTCTCTCTCTCTCTCTCTCTCTCTGTCTGTCTCTCTCTCTCTGGCACTCGAAGGAACAAAAGAAGTGTCGTATTACCACTCTTGTTCTCCAACTCTTTGTCAACTCTTCAGTTCGCGGTGAAAGGTGATATCAGAAAAGTATATTTCGTTTTTAGTTTATCTTTGTACACTCTTTGGAAGGGCTTTGTAAAATATTTGCATGCTTTTTGAAAACTTTACAAACTTTATAAACTCTTTGCACACTATGTGAAACATTTATAAACTCTTTGTAGACCCTTCCTAATCATCTGTAAACTCTTATTAAATCTTTGTAAACCCTTTGTAAGTCATATCTTAGCACTGCATAATTTGTTTTTAATTCTAAACTATATATAAACCATTTTTAAGTCTTTCAAACACCTTGTCATTCTTGTTTAAACCCTGTGAAAAATTTTTAAACCCTTTACAAACCCATGTAAACCTGTTCAAGA
>NC_134810.1:29036374-29041374 GCF_046742065.1 Oratosquilla oratoria
GGCGTCGTCCATCTTGTCGTCGTCGTCGTCCGTCTTGTCGTCGTCGTCCGTCTTGTCGCCATTTTGTCGTCGTCGTCGTCCATCAGGGGCTGATTCCCCGCGTCGTCTATTGATGTCGATTTTTAGGTTCTTAGTTGTGAGTGGAGTTACTATGTCCCCTCTTCTCCCTCCTACCCCATCCCCTTCCTGTTGGGTTATTGCGTGGAAACGGACTCTCCGTATGTGTACCATATAAATATTTTTTCTTTTGAGCAAACCTGTATAGATGTAATGGATCAGGAGTGGGCGTTTGCATTCCTATTGTGTTGTGAATTTTCAAAAGTCTAATTGTCGCTTAACCCCTTCCGTAGTGTTGGAATATCTGTTGTTCTATTTTGGCTTTCGGCAGACAATGACATTCAACAGCGTGGCACTGGCACAGCTGTTGAAGGGCTTAGGGTAGTGCTTCAGTTACCCTTCTGTACCCTAAATTGATGAAAGTGGCCTCATTCAATAGTCTCAGACCCTTGTGCAGGGTGACAAAAAATAAAATAAATAAATAAATAAGTAATAAAGTAAGCTAAAAATGAAAATAAAATAAAGATACAATAAAATAAAATGTAATGAAATTTAAAAAGATGTAGAAGTGATTCAGCAGTTTTATTTGTATTTTTATGCATATACTTTTCGTTTCTTTTTCAAACTGTGAATTATATAGACACAAAACGTCTTTCTCAATATATATTTTTAAGGTACCAATAACACAAACAATCTGAAAAAAGAAATAAAACATGAAAAAAATGATAACAGTCGTGGTTATTTTTGTTTTGTGTCACCCTATATCATACATTTGTGGCTAAATAAGATAGTGTGATATCGTAGTCTCCTGTAAACTTGTTCCTTCTGATAAACAACTGCATTAGTATACTTATGTTGAACTGACTTTATTTAGCTATGTAATTTGTATAATGTAACGTTTTTGAAGAACTAGGGATCGGGTTCCAAATTGAGATAAAGATTGAAATCGGTATTTTAGGTGAACGTTGGATTTTCAACACTTCATGACGTCATTGGACGGGGATCGAAACGCCGGGAAATAGAAATTCCAATTGGAGCTCAAAATTTCCTCTTCACCGTATGATTCATTATATAAAATAGAATAAGATAAAGTGAAAAAGTAAAACAGAAATACAAAATAGAATGAAATAGGGAGATTATTATAGAAGGGTTCAGTTAAGGGTACTATCATGTATTTGGTCGTTGTATCGGGGGATTAGTCCTTTTGTTGTCGTAGTCGTCGCGTCCTAAATACAAAGTGATTCCTAAATAATCACTGGTTAAGTCTGTATCACTTACACATAACCCTCCCCTTAACAAAGTTGCCAAATTTGTGGGTCTAAAGTTATGATTTTCTTTATTCATTTACTTATTTTTATCTATTCATTCGTTCGTTTTCATTTTATTTATTTATTCATTCATTTTCATTTCATTCATATATTTAATTTTCTATTCATTCTATAAATTTACATATATGTTTATGTATTAATTTTTATCTATTTTATTATCTGCTTATTTATCTATTTGTTTATTTATTCATTTGTCTGTTTCTTTGTAGATGACCTTCCTAGATTAGTAATATGTCTCAATGGCTTCCTCATTACAGTTACAAGAAGATACTCTGTTATGCTGTATTAACGTAAACACCGTAATTGAGGCAAGGTGTGTCAGCACCTACAAGTTGAATCGATGTGGCCCTGTGGCATTTATTACATCATGTGCCCCCCTTCCCCCCTCCCCCGGAAAATGATGTGATGTGACACTTCCCTAACCCATTCTTCCTCCCAATTCTTTCTGGGTGCTTGGACCTGATGACGTTACTCGTACATTTTTATTCTGTTTTTTTATGATTTCATTGAGCCGAAGGACAACTCCTGCCCTAAATAATGATAATGATAATAATGACGATAGTGATAACAATGATAATACTAATGATAGTAATAATGATGATAGTAATAATGATAGTAATAATAGTAATAATAATAGTGATAATAATAATGATAATAATAATAATGATAATAATAATAATTGATAATAATAATAATGATAATAATAATAATAATAATGATAATAATAATAATAATAATAATAATAATAATAATAATAATAATAATAATAATAATAATAATAATAATAATAATAATGATAAAAGAAGAAGAATTGACATTGGCACTTTATCTCGTGTTCCTGTTGTATGCATTCTGCATTTTTGCTTATATTTTCTCCATTATCATTTCTCCAACGCCGTGCAGACGAATCGTGCAGTATCTTGATGATTTACTAGAGGCGCGGAGTGCATGTACATGTTAGAGAGTAGTATTTTTGAACAAGGCAATCCGAGCCCAGCGATCGAAGGGATGATGATGTGTATCAAGGCCGTCCGCACCTCTCCACGCTACGGGTTGTCGACACGAATCTTAATGACGAAAGTATTAAAGAAATAATAGTAATGAAAATAAAAACACTTGTGATGATGATGATGATGATGATGATGATGATGATGATGATGATGATAACGGCAATAATAATGATAATAAGGACAATAATAATAATAATAATGATGATAGTAATAGTAATATAATAATAATGATAATAAGAATATGATAATAATGATATAATAGTAATTATAATTATACTAATAATTATAGATATAACATATATAATAATATGATAATGATAATAAATACAATAATGAATATGATTATTAATAATAATAATGATAATGATAATAATAATAGTTATATATTAGTATTGGAAATAGTAATAATGATAATAATAGTAGCAATAATGATAATAATGATAATGATAACAGTAATTGTAATGATGTTAATGATAATGATATTAATAGATGAATGTATTCGTGTATATTCTTATCTGTAACTTTGTAGATTTTTTCCTTGTTTTAGGTTTACATCCTCATGATTAATACTGTCGATTCTGTTCACGTTCATTATAGATGTTCTTATGTATCAAGCCAGTTGAGGGGACAGACGCCGGACAAAATGGGTCTGCATTCAACTTATGTATATATGCATATGTATGTACTGTATATATGCGATTACGTTTTATATATATATATATATATATATATATATATTTGTATGTGTGTGTGTGTGTGTGTGTGTGGGTGTGGGTGCGTGTGTGTGTATGCATGCATGCATGCATGCATTCATTCATTATATATGTACACATGCATGGATCGATGTATGCTTGCATGTATGTATGTATGTATGTATGTATGTATGTATGTATGTATGCATGTATACATGTATGTATGTATGTATATATGTATATGTATGTATATATACACATATTTATGCACGAATGTATGTATAAAACGTTCGGTATTATCCTGGAGAAGACGTGTAAAGGACGCCATAGGATTGAAGTGTTGAAACAAGGAATAGATTCCATTAATATTGTGTTACACTTTGGAAATTATCTTGGAGCTAGCCCACGGACGACATTATTGCATTTGGCACCAGGTAGCATTGTATCCGGCGCCGGACGTCATCATCCTATCTCGCGAGCGCCAAGCAATTTTAATCGGTTGAAGAGGATCTCTGGGCACGAATGAGGCGAGATGGCGGCCTCGGTTTAGATTTCTCGGTATAGATATATAGTTATTTACAGTATTACCATTTGGTGTCATGATCTCCCATGGCTTGTTGTAGTCACTACACAGAGTTCAGTGCCTGTTGTCATTTTCAGTAACGGCTTTGCGGCTTTCTCCTCTTCCTCCTCTTCCTCCTCCTCCTCCTCCTCCTGTTTGTCTTCTGATCAATTCTATTCTTATTTTCTAGTGATTCCGCAGAGAGATAAGGAACAAAGCACAAGCTAGGCGTTCTAATCATCGTCATGTCCAAACTAACTTTTTATTTATTTATTTGTTTTATTTCTAATTTTATTATTTATTATATTTTTTCTCGGTATAGGGTTAAGATTCTTGGGAGGGTAAATGCAAAATCGTGACAAAAGAAAGAAAAGGAAAAAGACCTCTATTTTATAGAAGATAGAATTTATATAACATATAACCAGATGCATACAATATACATATTCTGTTTGCTTTAAATACTTTTACTGACGCTTATATTGGTAATATATCAACGTTTTCTCGACAGTGTCCAGCGTTTCTATCCTTGGAGATAAAGAGGTTGAATAATATAGGTGTAGGAGAGGTAGAAAGTGATAGTAGAAATAAAAAACGATTTTAATTTCTTTTATATATTATTTTTTTCATGTGACTGATTGTAATTTCTTTTATATATTATTTTTTTCATGTGACTGGTCATTAGGGGTGTCGCTAAGATATTGACTATACAAAATTTGTACAGTCAGTACGAGATTCAGCTGAATGAAGTAATTTACTTTCAGCCAGTATAAAACCTGCAAAGGGAGCCAGAAGAAAATCTCTCAAGTGGTATTAGTAGAAAATGGAATTTCATTAATTGGCTCTGCATATGAAAATTGCCGGTAGATTTTGTAGATTAGACAGGTGACCAAATAAACTTGTTTAAAAAACCTTAGCTTCTACTCTGTAACGGTAGAAAGTGTTCGTCAGGCTTGGCAAAAATTTTAAAGGTATGGCAGCTAGCATTTGAAACGAAACGTTGACGTCACTCTTGAAGAAATTTTGAAAATAATTGTTAAAACTTCGTAACGGCACCGGAGGTTTTTGACCTCGCTTCGTGAGCCTCATCATGTCCGAGGCCTTATCATAAATTTCCAGACTTGTTCTGCTGTGCCACGGTCATGTGTTTTATCTTCAGATGTCTGTTTCGATAAACACAAATTTAGTTTGATATCAAAGACGAATTGTAGTCCAGTCTGATGACTGCGTATCCTCCTACTGGAACTGGAAGGAAAAGGGTCTAGATATTTTTTTTGTTTGTGTGTGATACATAATGCGGAAAGATAAATGATGAGAATAGATCGTAGCCATGAGTAATGGACTAGAGCAGAAC
>NC_134810.1:29051374-29066374 GCF_046742065.1 Oratosquilla oratoria
CACTTTATTAATGTATTCATTTGTTTATTAATTAATTTATTTGTTTATCTATTGATACATTTATTTTATCTATTTATATATTTACTTCTTTATCATTTGTTTATTGACCTATAAATTTGATCTATTCGTGTTTATTTATCCACTTCCGTATCTATTTATTAAGTTATTTATTTCTATAACAAATCTATTCATTTATCTATTGGCTTTTCTTACTGTTGAATATTCTAACAAGTTGACGTGAATAGGAATAGGAAACACAGGAGTCTTAGTTTATTCCTGACTAGTTTCAAAGCTTATCTGTGTTTCTTGTTCCCACGCTTGTCATTTATTAGATAAATTACAGCAGTGGTCTGTTTTCCCTAAAAAAGCGTAGACTCAAAGGGGATTGACATCAAAAGTGACAAAATTTTTACACTGAATGAGAATCCGACAAGAAATAATGGTCTCAAACTGTCAGGAAATAAATTTTATTTGGAAGTGGGTAGAAACAACCTCGCCAACTGTGTAGTTAATGAGTGGAATAAACTTCTTGCAGAGGCAGTGCAATGTAGTTCAGTTCGAAGCTTTAAGATTCGTTTAGATAAACATCTAAGCAAGATGTTGTAATGACTGCCATTTATTTTATATTATTTGTTTATTTGTTTGTTATTATTTGTCGGTTTGTTTATTATTTGCTTGATTTTCATTTATTATTAGAAATGTGTCAATTCATTATTATTTACTATTTACCTGTTTGTTTATTATCTAACTACACCTATGCATTTATTGATTTTATTTATCATTATTTATATTATAATTTTTATTTATTATTATTTTTTTATTTGTTTATCATTATTATATTTTCTTTCGCATCCGACCCAGTTATGGACCAAAAGGTCTCCTGTCGGCATGCTTCGCCTTTGTAATCCTTTGTATTTATTAATTTATTTACTTATTAATTAATTTGCTTATGGACCAAAAGGTATCCTGTCTGCATCTCCGCCTTTGTAATCCTTTGTATTTATTAATTTATTTATTTACTTATTATTTAATTAATTTACTTATCTATGTTTTCTCTCTTATACCTTAGAGGCACAGAATTCTGATTAAAATATAAATTGCTTCATCACAGCAAAGGGCTAATTTTCCGCCTCCTTGTTACTTCTGCACACTTCTTTCACATTTTTTTTTTCAAATGTCAAACGATGCACATCTTCATAATTGGACCTCATCATTTTCATTTGTTTCCTTCCATGAAAAGTTCTTCATCTGTATGCTTCTTCTCTCTTTATCACACCTTCGATTTTATTTTCTTGTATTTTGAGTGCCATTTTCCTTTTGTATACTCTCCCTACTTTTTATTGTTTTTGAATATTGAGTCCTTCCACCTCCTGTATATAGTTTAATATTTATATTGTCCGTCACGCTCGATCATACTCTCTCCTTCAACTCCATCTCATCCCTTGTCACTCCTGCAAAATTCTCTCACAGTGTACATGTCCTCCACTGCATTCCAGACCTCCACCTGACCTCCACTTCCTTCCATCACTTCCACCTTCCTCCTCCATCATCTTCTTATCTCCCCTCCATCAGGTCCTTATCATTTTATGTTTTCTTTATGTTTTTCTTTCTCCTTTTATGTTTCTTTTCCCTTTTTTATGCATTAACATAGTCATTATAGCTAATCATCCCCTCCACCTCCCCTTCCCCCTTTTCCCCTCCCCCACCCCTCTTCGTCAGGGACATATTCTGGGTCTGTTGGGTGGGAGGAGAACAAGGGGGGGGGAGGGGCGGGAAAGGGAGACACAATTCTTGTAGAATACTAACAATAATGATTATGATAATAATGGTAGTAAAAATAATGATGATGGTGGTGGTGGTGATGATGATGATGATGATGATGATGATGATGATGATGATGATGATGATGATGATGATGATGATGATGATGATGATGATGATGATGATACTGTAGTAATAGTGATAATAATGATGATGATAATGAAATAGTGATAATAGAAATACAAAATAATGTAATGAAGCAGGAAAGGGAACAGTCCCAGTTGTACTAAATAAATCATACACTATTTGATTGCATTCATTTACTTATTATATGTTATTATCATAAATGTATTCCTCTCTGTTCCCCCTTTTAATTTATTTCCCGTGCGCCTCTCCCTTTTCCTCTTATATTCTCTCTCTTTCCACCCTTTACTTCTCAGTCCCTCTCTTCCCCTCTTTTCTGTTTCTCTTTCTTCCTCCACCCCCTCATTCTTGACTCCATCGCTCTTCCTATCATCCTCCTCTCTCTCTTTCTCTTCATTTTCCATTCCCTGTAACCTTTTCCCATTTTCATTCGTTTTATCTTTCTTTCCCTTCCTTTCACCTCCCTTTCCTTCCCATTCCTTCCCATTCCCCTTCCCCCTTTTCCGTACCCTTTCTCTTCCCCTCTCCTTTTCCTTTTTCTTTGTTTTCCCTTTACCCTCCATTCCTTTCCTTTCCCTCCCCTTTCCCTTTGAATTTGACTTTCCACATCCCCTTGCCTTCTCCACTTGTTACCTTTCTTTTCCATCTCATTCTTCTCCCTTTCCTTGTGCCCTTTGTCCATCACATCACCCTTCTTCACCCCATCCTCACCTTCATCTTTTCAATCCATTTCTTTTCTTCTGTGTTCCTCACCTCCCCCTCCTCCCACCACTCCCCTCCGCTTCCCCAACATTCCCTCTTCGTCTCTCTCCACCACCCACACCTCAATCTTCTATGTCATTCACCTTTCTCTCTCCTTCCTTTCTTTTCCTCTTTCCTTCTTCTCCCCATTCGTTTCCTCCTTTCTTTCTCACCCCTCTTTTCGTCGTCGGCTTCGACTCCACGTTTTTCTTCCTCTTCTCCATCTCCTCATCCTTCCCCTCCTCTCCCTCCTCTCTCTCTTCCTCCCCTTTCCCCCTTCCCCTCCTCCTCCTCCTCAACCGCTGTGTCATGTCTCCCTTAATCAAACTGTTGCTCTCTTTCTCTCTCCCTCTCCCTCTCTTTCTTTATTCTATAGCATTTATTCCCTTTCTTAGTTGCTATTCCTCGCCTCTTTTCCCTACTTTTTTCTTTTTTTATATTTTTTCACTCCACCATTTTGTTCTGGCTCAAGGGAGACAAAATTGAATGAAATCCTCTGTTGTCAGACAGAACAAAGCCTCTGAACTATGCCGATTTGCTATTAAAACATAAGAATGAAGGAGGCTGCAAGAAACCATGAGGCCTACACTAGGTAGTCCCATGTCCATTACAACCTGTCATCCCCGTCCATAAAGTTGTCTAACCGTTTCTTAACAACTGTAGTTTCAGCGCTCACCACATGATTACTAAGTCTTCGTTGACTACCCTATTTGTAAACCAGTTCTTGCCTATTTTCTTTTTAAATCTAAATTTGTCAAGTTTAAATCCATTACTGCTAGTCTAATCCTGTTGTCTTAATATGATGACCTTGTTTGCATCACCCTGTATTAGATCACCCCGCACTCTGCGTCTTTCCAGAGAGTGTAAGTTAAGGTGCTTAAGCCTATCTCCGTAAGGTAAATTTCTGAGCCCATGTATAATTTTGGTCATTCTCCTCTGTACTGATTCTAGTGAGTTGATGTCCATTCTATAAGACGGAGAACAAAACTGTACCGCATAGTCAAGGATGGGTCTAACTAATGCTAGGTAGAGTTTGGTAATTACTACTACACCTCTATTCGTAACCATCCTAGCAATGAAACTTAATGCTCTGTTATCTTTATTCATGGTGTTAATGCACTGTTTCCTGGATTTAAGATCAGGACTCACAAGAAGTCCCAAGTCTCTCTCGCACTCAGTTTTCTCTAAAGACGTGGTATCTAAGCTATATCTATTTTCGGGATTGTGTAGCCCTACGTTTAACACGGTGCACTTTGAGATATTAAAGTTCATTTGCCATTTCACCGACCATGTGAACAACTTGTCAAGATCATCCTCCAGAATCTCGGCTTCGTTCTCTGACCTAATTAGGCGCCCTATTTTAGTGTCGTCCGCAAACCATCTAACATCACTATTAATCCCATTGTCCAAGTCGTAATGAACAATAAGGGACCCAAAACTGAGCCCTGGGGGACTCCACTAGAAACACTCCCCCACCTGGATTTTACACCATTTATGGTGACCCTCTGTTTTCTGTTACTGATCCAAGCTCTAATTAATTCTAAGACTTTTCTTCCTATGCCACGGGCTTTGATTTCATTTAGTAGTCTCTGGTGGGGCACCTTGTTGAACGCTTTGCTAAAATCAAGGTAAATAACAGCGTAACTATCATTGTTATATGACGCCTTATATACTTTAGTGTAAAAGGATAGAAGATTAGTCACACATGACTTACCCTTGGAGAAACCATGCTGTGTATCACGAATCAAATCATGTCTCTCGATGTGTTCTCTGAGTCTATTAACTATTATTGATTCAAGCATTTCACCTATAACTGATGTCCAACTGATTGGCCTGTAGTTGCTCATAGACGATATATCTCATTTCTTAAAAACAGGAACAGCGTTTGCCTGTCCCCAAACAATAGGCACAAAACCAGTGTCTACCGACATATCAAATATTTCTGTTAACTGGTCGCATATTTCAAATTTACACTCTTTAAGCACTCGGAAAAAAAATCGTCTGGACCCGGGGTTTTTGTAGCTTTAAGTCTTTTAATCTGCTTGATTACTTCTACCTTACTAATGTTGATATTAAATAGTATATTTTCTTCATCCCCACTGAAAATCGGATCCCAGTCAGCTACCTTGTCTAACCTCACCTTAGTAAACACCGAGAGAAAATATTTATTAACGCCTCACTTTTTTTTCCTCCGATTCTATCATGACATTTTCGTAATTTTGAATTGGGCCTATCCTTTCCTTATTTTTTGTTCTGTAGAGATGAAAGAAGTTTTTTGGGTTAGATCTCGCTTGCCTGGCAACCTAAATTTCATAGTTACGTTTCGCTGTGAGCGTATTCTTTTTAACCAGTCTTGCCATATCGTTATATTTTTTTTCTTACGTAAAGTCCTCTTTTCATTCCGACATCATGTTTCAGTCTGTCCGTCATCCATTTGAGAGTATTACAATTCTTCCGTATTGACTTGAGGGGAATGAATTTATTTTGTGCATTCAGAATTAAATTTGCTAGGTTACTATACATTTCATCCAAATCGCTGACCGGGCTGTTGCCCTCACGCCCGCAAATGACCTGACCTAAGGTCCGCATTTTACCCTCATGACCCGACCACTGACAGCACTAATGAGGTCCGGAATGACCGTGTATCTGACCCCATCACAGCCCCCTGGGTCGGACCCGTAAGTGATCAAATGTCTTATATAGACTCTCATCTTATCAAAATTGGCTCTCCTGAAGTCCGGTACTTGAACGTTATTCGTACTTTTAAATTCTTCCCAAATAATATTAAATCTTATTTCTTGATGATTGCTAGAGCCTAGACTATCTCCCATCTTTACGTTATTCGTTAGGTGCTCATTATTATTAGTTAAAAGTATGTTTAAGTATGTTAAAAGTATTCTCTCCCCTCGTAGGATCGGTAATCAATTTTAGGAAATTATCCTGCACCACATCTAAGAAAAGTTTCGCTTCCTGATCTCCTACAAACTTTCCCAGTCAATGTTTCTGTAATTAGAATATCCCATAATCACAAATTTTTTGTACTGGGACGCCATGCGAATTTCACGAATCAGGGGATCAGTCTGCTCGATGCTGAGGTTAGGAGATCTATATAGGACGCCAATAATAAGTTCCTTATTCTTGCATATAATCTCCACCCAAATAGATTCTGCAGTATCCTCTTCCTTAATCGAATTGTTGATAATACATTTTATTGTATTTTTAACGAAAAGTGCTACTCCTCCCCCACACCTGCTAACCTTGTCCTTGTGAAAAACTTATATTCTTCTATCTCGATTTACGGAAGGAAATGTCTATCAGCCATCTTGATCCAGGATTCAGTAATAGCTATAATATCAAATCTCTGCGCATACTTTACCTCGCAATAAATAAATTAACTATATTCCGATACTTCCCCCCCCCCCTCCCGACACTCACGTAATCTACCCGAAAAAAAACCTCTGCAGATTCAGCAAGGAGCCGGAATTCTCTGGGCAAAAAGTGCACCCCGTCCCTTGTATATAGATGATTCTTACCGTAACGATAAATGCCCATCCATTGACCCTACAATGTTTTGCCAGCCTGCAATTCATTGCAATAGCCCTGGAATGCCACATGTTTCCAACTCTATGGCTCGGAAGGATTCCAAATACATCAGGAACCTCACCCTTATTCCTAATCTTATCTAGCGCATCCCGGAACCGCGCAAACAATTCCTCATACCCTATCTTACCTATGTCTTTTCCCCAGTATTCAAGCAAACTGTGGGTTTCACACCTTCCCCGACTGTACACTCTTCAATCCTGTCTCTAACATCAACTATCACCGCCCCATGGAAATACACCTGGGTCCTATGCTTCCTGTCTTTGTCACTGAAAGCCCTATCTAAATACCTCACCTTTTCCTTCTTTTCCTTTTCTTTTTTTTCCCCTCAAAATTGGATTATCTGGATTGTTTTTCTGTTCTTCTTTCTATTGTTATAGTCCGTTCAAGGTAACCTGGGTGTAAAACTCCGCCTACTAACGTAGCTTTGGTATTTAACCCCCATCCAGTTGTACATCTTTGGTATTCAAACTCCACCCTCTTACGGTTTTGTTGTCTAAGCTCCGCCCCCATTTATGGTTTTTGTATTCAAGTTCCGCCCTCTTAGGGGTTTGGTATCTAAACTTTACCCCCTTTTTTTTAATAGGTTTGGCATTCAAGATCTGTTCTCTTCTATAGCTTTAATATCTAAGCTCTGGTCTCTTTTATGGTTTTCGTATTTAATCTTTGTTCTCTTCTGTAGCGTTGATATCTGAGCTCCACCCCAGAGGAGTTTGTGCACCTTGATATTAATTCCAGTTGATATCATTTGTAAATATTTAAAACACTGGCTATTGTAAGAAGGTGTGGTTTCATTATTTAGTTAGAGCGAACGAATTCTAATGCAATTTTGATATTCTCCGTTTTTGTTTCACTCATTTTTTTATGTTTTCACCATTCTTCGCTTTTCTTTCGTTCCTCCTCTTGTCTCCTTTTTCATTAATTTGTCTCATCCCTGTCCATATTTCTTTTTTATTTCTATTTTTCACTTTTTCTGTTTCCTCTTCTCTTTATTCGTTTTCTGCTTCCACTTCCTCTACGTGTATGTCCTTCTTCATTAATTCTCACACTGGTTTCAACCTCGATCTATGTTTTTTTTTCTTCATGCACCTCTCCTTTGCTTTGTCCTCTTGCTCTTCCTCTTTGGTGTGACATCATCGTTTTCTTCATGTGCATTGTTTCTTTACGTCTGAGCAAGCCTCCACACCTGTCATTCTCTGTTGACCTTGTTATTTATTTTTTGCTATTTTTATTGTTATCTCTTGCTGTACAATTCTGATTTGTATACTGGGGGATATCTGCGATATCTTCAATTCGATACCTCCCCCAGTTTCTCTCTCTCTCCCTCTCTCTCTCTCTCTCTCTCTCTCTCTCTCTCTCTCTCTCTCTCTCTCTCTCTCTCTCTCTCTCTCTCTCTCTCTCTCTCTCTCTCTCTCTCTCTCTCTCTCTCTCTCTCTCTCTCTCTCTCTCTCTCTCTCTCTTCCCCTCTCTCTCTCTTCCCCCCTCTCGCCCTCTCTCTCTCTCTCTCTCTCTCTCTCTCTCTCTCTCTCTCTCTCTCTCTCTCTCTCTCTCTCTCTTTCTCTTTCTTCCCCCTCTCTCCCCCTCTTTCTTTTCCACCTCTCTCTCTCTCTCTCTCTCTCTCTCTCTCTCTCTCTCTCTCTCTCTCTCTCTCTCTCTCTCTCTCTCTCTCTCTCTCTCTCTCTCTCTCTCTCTCTCTCTCTCTCTCTCTCTCTCTCTCTCTCTCTCTCTCTCTCTCTCTCTCTCTCTCCTCTCTCTCTCTCTCTCTCTCTCTCTCTCTCTCTCTCTCTCTCTCTCTCTCTCTCTCTCTCTCTCTCTCCCTCTCTCTGTCTGTCTGTCTCTCTCTCTATCTCTCACGCTGTCTCTTTCTCTCTCTCTCTCTCTCTCCAGTTCTCGTAACGATATTAATAACAGGATTATGATGTTTTGATGAAATTAATAACGGAATAAAGAGTGAATAAATAGAAACACAAAATCAATCAATCAATAATTGATAAATAGATAAGTATATAAGTAAATAACTAAACAAATAAATGAATAAATAGATAAATAGGTAAGAAACAAATAAATAGAAAACAAATAAACTGATAAATAGATAGATAGATAGATCAATAAAGAAATGAATAAATAAAAACATCAATAGTTCGTGATAGGGGCTGAGTTTGCGATGTGAAGAGAGGGGAGGAGGGGGGGGGCGGAGCTTCCCTTATATCCTGTGCGGTGATTGGATCTTTCCTTTTGTGCAAACTCCTCCTCCTCAGACTCCGGGGAAGAGGCGACCCGCAACGTGGAACGTGGGTCAACCTGATTTGTCCGCCCGCTGCTGTGTCAGTGTCTGTGTCATATTTTCCCTTTATTCTTATTACAGCTCCTGACGTTCCTATTTCTTATTTTCTACTACTATCTCTAGTACTAGTTCGGTTACTATCTCTGTTATTACTATTACAAGTTGAAGCAATGCCAGGATAATCATTGTTACTGTCTATCACTATCACTATCACTATCGTAACCATCACTATCATACTCACTGCCATCATCATCACAACCACCACCACCTCCTCCTCCTCCTCCTCTCCTCCTCCTCCCCCTCCTCATTCTCCTCCTCCTCCTTCCGAGGTCTTGTCCCCCCTCACTGCCATTAACAACCTTGTCGTTTTTCATGTTTTATCGTTAGCTGTACCCTTCTCCTCCTCTTTCCCTCCTCCTGTCCTTCCCTTTCCCCTTCCACTTCGTCCTCCTCCCCTTCCTCCTCCTACTCCCCTTCCTCCTCCTCCTCCCCTCCTCCTGTCCTTCCCTTTCCCCTTCCCCTTCCTCCTCCTTCTCTTCCACTTCCTCCTCCTCCCCTTCCACTTCCTCCTCCTCCCCTTCCACTTCCTCCTCCTCCCCCTCCTCCTCCTCCCCTCCTCCTGTCCTTCCCTTTCCCCTTCCACTTCCTCCTCCTCCCCTTCCATTTCCTCCTCCTCCCCTTCCACTTCCCCCTCCTCCGCTTCCTCCTCCTCCTCCTCCTTCTCCCCTTCCTCCTCCTCACCAGTGTGAATTATTTCCAATTCGCAAGAGAGTTTTTCCTTCTACTGAATAAAATCGCCTGGCGGCAGTCAGAACAAATATATAAATGAATAGTAACAAAAGAGATAACTAAGTTTAGTTTAATCCTCGAATGAATTAAATCACCTGAAGGCAGTTAGCGGAGAGAGGGTTAAACTTCTTCATAACCTCTCGTCTCTTCTCTCTTCCTCTTCTTTCCTTATGTCTTAGTCCTCCATCGTTTACTCTTTTTTGGGTTATTTTGTGTACATATCATGTGCAACGAAACAGTGTACAGTTAGCTTCAAAAGTTCGTAAACAATTTCGTTCTGTCTGCTCATAAATAACATTAAATTGTAGAAGTGTCAGTCCATCGTTGCAAATATATCTTGCAATTAGTACTATCTTGAAATGTTGCAAAAATAAGAGTACTGTTCTTTGGTGCAATTCAGTTGTTGAGAATTATATTGCAAGACTGTCGACGAACTTTGGAAATCAGCCTGTACAGTCGGCGCCAAAAGTTTTGTTACTCTTCTTGAATTAGATTGTGCAATAATGACTGTTAAGGAATTGGTATGCCTCTTCATACCATCTTTGTTTTGCAATAGTGCAAATATATGTTTTGATAAATGACTTCGGATCATTATGAAACCAATATGACTTGAGATGTTATTAGTACAGTTCAGAAAAGGATGCAAACTTTTTTTAATGTACAGCCCATTCTAAAATTCGACGACACTTGTGTTGGTCCTGTCGTCTCGAAGATGGAGCGCGAATCGTCCCACGCTCATCGTGCTGCAAATAAATTCAAATTTTGTTGCAGAGATGGACCTAACATGCCGTGATGGCGTTCATTTGCAGACAGGCGAACAACAAAACCGTCTGCGAAGCTTAGAACTCTCCCTCTTTTTATCTTTTTCTCACTCTCTCTCTCTCTCTCTCTCTCTCTCTCTGTCTGTCTCTCTCTCTCTCTCTCTCTCTCTCTCTCTCTCTCTCTCTCTCTCTCTCTCTCTCTCTCTCTCTCTCTCTCTCTCTCTCTCTCTCTCTCTCTCTCTCTCTCTCTCTCTATCTGTCTGTCTGTCTGTCTGTCTGTCTGTCTGTCTGTCTGTCTCTCTCTCTCTCTCTCTCTTTCTCTTCAAGTGACCTTGATAAGAATTATGGGAATATAGTGCGTAAATCAATAGCACTTCATAACCCTATGGGAGCTTTAGGAGTCCCCCTTCCCTCCACCCAATCAAATAAAAACGCCAGGCGGCTATCATGATTAATACACACATTGGATATCTTCCTTAAAGGAATTTATTTTCTATATTTGCTGTACTCTTTATATGTTATATCTATTTTCACAATATATTTATTTTCTTAAGGATTAAGATTACCTTCAATAATCCCTTTCGGATTGGTGATGCACTTTAGAAATATTTTTAAGTTGACGTCAGACGATTTTATTCATTTGAAGGCGTGTCTTTGTAGCGAACGGATTAATCCCAAGAATGTAAACAAAAACGATTCGCGGCCCATAGTGCCGCTTCTTATCGTCGGCAATTATACAGATAACATGAAAATATAATGACAACATAATAATAATACCAGCATATAATAAGATAATAATGAATGATGAATGATAAGTGGTGGTATATCATTAATTATAAACAGTAAATTATAAATAATAGATAATAGATAACAGTAAGAAATGACATAATGATGGAATTATAATAATGGATAAGAACATAAAACTAAAGATATCGGGATATTCACTGTTAGACGACCTCGGCGTTGCTAAGTTGGGAGAGAAAAGAGAGAGAGAGAGAGAGAGAGAGAGAGAGAGAGAGAGAGAGAGAGAGAGAGAGAGAGAGAGAGAGAGAGAGAGAGAGAGAGAGAGAGAGAGAGAGAGAGAGAGAGATTTTTATTTTATACCGTGTAGGAAAGGGGTGTCTTACCAGCTGCCGCCAGGCGATTTTATTCAGCTTAGGGAGAGCTTACTACCTGAAGGCTTGATATTAGCGTCATGATGTGATGGGTTTGGCGCTTGCTGCCGGAGAAGGCAAAATTCAGTTCGTGTTTACGAACAGCTGGCCGGGGGTGGGGGTGGGGTTGGGGTGGAGGTGGAGGGGAGGTTCGACCTACAGGGATCTTGGGGTCACCCTTTCTACCTCCCTTCTCTCTCCTTCCTCCGCCCTCCCTTCCCTTAAGGTCATACTGCATCGATCTTTATTTCTCCTCACGAGGTAGTACTCCAACTTCCTAAAAGAGTAAGGTGGAGTCCATTTTATTTGTTTATTTCTTTTTATTCATGCATTATTTGTTTGTTTATTTATTTATTAACTTGTTCATTATTTATTTGCTATTTATTTACTTATCTATTATCTATTATTTATTTGTTTGTTTTATATATTTATTTATTTATTTGTTTGATTAGTATCAATCTATGCATTTAATAATTCGTTTGTTCACTGATAAATCGCGTACATTTTTTCGGATATATGTGAGGAGACGATGAATTCCAACTCATTTTCTTGATGGTCACATTTTCATGATATTTCATAATTGTTCAAAGACTTTTTTTTTGTTGTAAAAATTTGCATAGAAGAGTTTTTGCTTTTTGACTGGTTCTCAAAAATCTGAGTAAGAATTATATCGTTACGGTTCGTCAACGTGTTTATCGAAGAGGTTTTGATTTCCTCAAAGGTCTTATTGTAATAAGGATTCGGTTTGCGACTGTTTATCTGCCTAAATTAATATACAAAAAAAAAAAAAAAAGATACACACACACACACACACACACACACACACACACACACACACACACACACACACACACACACACACACACACATATATATATATATATATATATATATATATATATATATACATATGCAAAACAGCCACAGGAGAAAGGAAACTTGTAGACAATAAGTACTTTCGTGTATTACATCTTCAGACTAAATGACAGAGATACAGAGTAGGGTTTAAATATAAGTATCAGGTGGCAACCATAGGGGGGGAAGGGGGGAGACAATACAATGTGAGGAGGGAGGATGACCTTACCTCTATCGACCTGACCAACACATAAGGGTCAATCTGGCGGAAAGATCTCGGTGACCATTTGGGTTATCGATTTATCACATTTAAAATGACCATAGCTTAAGTTTATATTTTTGTCAAACGTGCCTGATATTAAGCAAGATTCTATTATATTTCTTTCTTGCAAGCTTTTTCCTTTAGCTAAAATTTAGTCTGAAGATGTAATATACGAAAGTACTTACTGTCTACAAGTTTCCTTTCTCCTGTGGCTGTTTTGCATAGTTTGTATAGTGCAGAAGTGCAATGCCGTTAGACTGAAAGGTGATAAAAATATACATATTTTTCACTACCCAAAGATAAAGAACTTAGAAAGAAATGGATTGAATTATGTGGCACACACAATACACGGTCATCTGGATATGTATGCAGGCTACATTTTGAAAGTATTTATTAGCAACATTTCCTGAAAATTTCATTCATTTGCAAATAAACAGACTAAAGAATCCGGTTAAAACATAACTGAGCTTGGTGGAGATAAAGGTCTACATATAAAATCCACGCTTGAGGAGATATGGAAACCCACGCAAATCCAAAATGTAATATAATAAAAACCATATGATGCTTTTATGTGTCATTACTACTGGGTTTATATTCAGCTAGTTGGTGTGTATCAACAGTATAATATCTTCCTCATCTACCTGATCAACATATAAATTGACATGTCATCCCATCTAATAACTCGTCATATTAATATAATCCACCTAATGTGAAAGCATGGAAAACATTTTTATAACTTTTCTGGCGGTCATATCTCAGATACTGATAATTTGAGGATAAGAAAGTGATACTGAGTAATTTCAGTATTATGTGAACATCATAGTGTAATTTTAAAGTTTACCATACATACAGATGGTTTTCTTTAAAGTTTACATTTTCTTCCACCTCTCACTCTCTCCCCCTCTGGATTTCCTATGACGTCACGGTGGAGGTGCGCGGAGGGGGAGTGCTCAACGTACCTTATAGTATTCGTTTTACCTTGAGATAAGGTACCCGACTGCGATCCAATTTTCAGTGGGTATGAAGAAAGTAGACTATCTAATATCAGCATTAGTAAAGTAGAAGTAGTCAAGCAGATTGAAAGACTTAAAGCTACAAAATCCCCGGGCCCAGACGAATTTTTTTTCCGAGAATGCTTAAGGAGTGTAAATTTGAAATCTGCGACCAGTTAACAAAAATATTTAATAAATCGGTAGACACTGGTTTTGTACCTACTGCTTGGAGGCAAGCAAACGTTGTTCCTGTTTTAAAGAAGGGAGATAAATCGTCTATATGCATCTACAGGCCAATCAGTTTGACATCGGTTATAGGTAAAATGCATGAATCAATGATAGTAAATAGACTCAGAGAACACACCGAGAGATATAACTTAATTCGTGACATACAGCTTGGTTTCTCCAAGGGTAAGTCATGTGTGACTAATCTTCTATCCTTTTACAATAAAGTATATAAGGCGTCAGATAACAATGACTATTACGATGTTATTTACCTTGACTTGAGCAAAGCGTTCGACAAGGTGCCACACCAGAGACTACTGAATAAAATCAAAGCCCATGGCACATGGTCGGTGAAATGGCAAATGAACTTCAATATCTCTAAGTGTAGCGTGTTAAACGTAGGGCTACACAACCCCGAAAATAGATACAGCTTGCATAACACGCCTGTAGAGAAAACTGAGTGCGAGAGAGACTTGGGAGTTCTAGTGGGTCCGGACCTTAAAACCAGGAAACAGTGCATTAGCGCCAGGAATAAAGCTAACAGAGCATTAGGTTTCATTGCTAGGACGTTAACGAATAGAAGTGCAGAGGTAATTATCAAACTCTATCTAGCGATAATTAGACCCATCTTTGACTATGCGGTACAGTTTTGGTCTCCGTCCTACAGAATGAACATCATTTCACTAGAATCAGTACAGAGAAGAATTACCAAAATGACACATGGACTCGGAAATTTGCCTTACGAAGAGAGGCTTAGGCATCTTAATTTTCACTCTCTGGAAAGACGCAGAGTGCGGGGTGATCTAATAGAGGTGTTGAAGTGGATCAAAGTGATGCAAACAAGGTCATCATATTAAAAAAATAGAGCAGGACTAGCATTAATGGATTTAAACTTGGCAAATTTAGATTTAAGAAGGAAATAGGCAAGAATTGGTTTACTAATAGGGTGGTCAACGAATGGAATAGACTTAGTAACCATGTAGTGAGCGCTAATGTGGATGACAGGTGGTGAATATGGTGCTGTCTAGTGTAGGCCTTCTGGTCTCTTGCAGTCTCCTTCAGTCTTATGTTCTTATGTATATATATGTGTGTGTATATCTATTTATCTATATGTATATATATATATACATATATATATATCATACATCTATATATTTATATATATGTATGTATATACTCGGATATATATATACATATATATATATGCGGAAAAACCACCAAGGAAAAAGAAAAACTGATGACCAAGCGCTTTCGTCTATTCAGACATCCTCAGGGTACATAGAAAAGAAAAAGTACACAAGAATATATACAAAGAGTATGAGGTCAGGGAAGGAACCAGGAGAGGTTGCGAGGATCTAATGTCAACCTGACCCGTTCGCGGCAGCGGACGTTTGGGCTACTACTTTTTTCACAATAAAATTGTCTAACTTAT
>NC_134810.1:29078874-29081374 GCF_046742065.1 Oratosquilla oratoria
AGTAGTTAAAAAAAAAAATCCTTACGAAGGTTAAAGATAACAAGAAGGAATTTCAATTAGAAATTAAAAATAGATTCAAAACTCTAAGATCTATCGAAGGCACCATTGAAGGTATGAATTTGAATTTAATGAATATCATTAGGTAATCGGCAGAGAAAGTAGGAAGTACAAAAAGTACGAGTGAAAACAAATATTCCAAAGCTATGAATGACCTAATTAAAAGAAGAAGGACCATGCAGATGAAAAGCAGGAGAGACAAAATAGAGATAGTAGAACTAAAGAAGCTTATCAACAAAAGGCAGAGGTCAGGGAAAAGAAAGAGAAACATGGATGAAATAGAGGAAGCTATTCGGAAAGGTAAAAGTATGAAAGGGACCGAGCGCAGACAGTAAACGACATCTTTAAAAAATAGAAATGGAGAGGTCATCAAATGCACAGACAGAATGGTAAAAAGAGTAGAGGAATTTTACCAAGGCTTTAGTCGTCGAAGACCGTAGTTGAGTGAGTAAATTCATGTGTAGACGTTAGTACTGTATCAGAAATTACAGTAATGGTGACAAAATTGCAAAAGTTACATAAGTACGATAATGTTGACAATTGTGTGCAAGAACAATACTAGTAAAATATGAGGGGTACAATATAAATGCAAATAAATACGATGACAATGGCACAAGACTTACATTTATAGGGATGGGAGAGAGAAAAAAAAGTGACGAGTCGGGGATGACAGATATATATAAACCTATGGTCAGGGGTCAGACAATAGGATGTCAGAGGTCACGGGGTAAGGGGGTTTGAGGGTGGGGAGGTTAGGGGGAGTGTGGTCACCAGGGGGGGAGAAGAGGGGGAGGAAGGGGGTGGAGGTGGAAGGGGAGGGGGGAGACAAGGTAGGGAGGGGGGTGGAGGGAGGGAGGAGTGGGGGATTTTTGTTTCTATACAATGGGATAGTGGAGATCAAATTACTCTGGATGTTAATGACTGGAGCTTTGTCTCTAATATGAAAGGCTTCGAGTAATTGTAGCCTCCTAGGGTCATCACACGTTCCAATAATTTTGGTGGAATTAATCAATTCATCCCTTCTGAGTACAGCGTTGTGGAAATTCTTATGATGTTCTTTGATTGCTCCCTCTTGTAGATGTAATGATAGGCGACGGCTGACTTTGCATCTAGTAAAACCGATGTAGGTATGGTTAAGAGGCTTACAATCCTCTGAAGAGCAAGTATATTGGTACACTACATTGGTTCTAGATGTGAAGTCTGATCGCCTAGAAGAGTTGTTCGTCATGATCAGAGAGGAAGTTCTGGGATTTTTGTAGTAAATGAGAACTCTGATTTTGTTGTTCTCGCTTGTAGGGAGGCAATTCCTTTGGATGATATCTTTAATGACTTTTTCATCTTTTTTGTAATTATTAGTAAAGGTGTTTCTGTAATATATGTTGATGTAGTTATGATTTTGTGGTGTTTTGATTGTGAGATATGATTCTAGCATCTTGTTGGTAATAGAATCAAAGTCGGTGTTGGAGTACCCATTGTTTGTGAGCATTTGTCTAAGGTGTTGAAGCTCACTGTGTAATGCTTGCCACGAGGAACACACCGATATGGCTCTTTTTACATAGGCTCTTATGACACCTTTCTTGTAGTTGTCAGTGCACTCGCTCTTGCCATTCATGCATTCATCTATGTTGGTCAGTTTTCGATATACACTAGTAATAAAGTTGTCAGATGTAGAATCGACCAGCACATCCAGGAAGGGGAGTAGACCGTTATTATTCATTTCAGTGGTAAAAGTTAGGCCTGAAATTTCCTGAAGGCGGCACCGTATATTCTCTAACAAAACAGCAGAAGGGGTGCTGACAAAGATGTCATCTACGTATCTACAGTAGATAGATGGTTTTAACTCTCCGTCCTGGAAGACTGATCTTTCTACAGCAGACATGAAGGCTTCAGCGAAGAGGACACCCAATGGTGATCCCATCGCTACGCCGTCTTGCTGAACGTATAGGTTTCCTTCTGGGCACCTGAATGGAACTTCTGTGGTGCAAGTGACAAGTAATTCTTTTAAAGTAGACTCAGGGATATGGGGAGGTGGGATGTCATTATTGTGATAAACATAGTCAAGAATTATATTGATGGTTCTTATTACAGGAATTTCAGTGAAAAGATTTTGAGCATCTAACGATGCCAGGATTCCATCAGTTTTATTAACCCGTAGGATATCTACAAATTCCTCAGTAGAGCGGAGGGAGTAAGTTCTAGGGATGTAAGGGGAGATGATATCTCCCCCCTCCCCTTCCACCTTTACCCCCTTTCTCCCCCTCTTCTCTCCCCTGGTGACCACACCCGCCTAACCTCCCCACCCCCAAACCCCTTACCCTGTGACCTCTGAGATTCCATTGTCTGACTCCTGACCATAGGCTTATATATATCTGTCATCCCCGACTTATCACTATTTTTCTCTCTCGCATCCCTTTAAATGTAAGTCTTCTTGTACCATTGTCAT
>NC_134810.1:29083874-29086374 GCF_046742065.1 Oratosquilla oratoria
TATATTTCCTCCCTCGGCTTCCATGTTGTTCGTCGTGTCACCTCTCTCGGGTTTTCGTGTACTTTTCCTTTCCTGTGTACACCATATTTTTTCTCTTTCTCTCTCACTCCCCCCCCCCTCTCTCTCTCTCTCTCTCTCTCTCTCTCTGTCTCTCTCTTTCTCTCTCTCACGATGTTCCACTTTCAATATTATTCTCCCTTTTTCTTTTATTTTTCGTCCTTTTCCTCATTCTTTGTCATCATCGCCGTTTCCTCTTTGCTTCTCTCACCATTTTCCTTCCTCAATCCTATTCTGTCATTTTCTGCCTCTCCCTTCATCCCATCCTTCCTTCATTTCTTTCCTTCTTTCTTTTCTCTGTCCTTCCTTCTTCCCTTTCTCTCTCCTTCGCTCCCTTCCTCCTTCCTCCCTCTTTCCCTCCTTCTCCCTCACTTCCTGTCTCCCTCTCTTTCCCTCCCTTCCTCCGTTTCTTCTCTCCCCCTCTCCCTCTTTCCCTCCCTCTCTCTCCCTTCTTCTCTCCCTCTCTTTCCCTCTTTCCCTTCTTACCTCCTTCTCCCTCTCTTTCTGTCTCCCTCTCTCTTTCCCTCCCTTCCTCCGTCCCCCCTCTCTCTCTCTCCCTCCCTCTCTCTCTCCCTTCCTCTTTCCCTCTCTTTCCCTCCCTCCCTCCATCTCTCCCTCTCTCTTTTTCCTCCCTCCCTCCGTCCTACTCTCCTTCTTTGCCTCCCTCCCTCTCTCTCCCTCCCTCTCTCCCCTCTTCCTCTCTCCCCCTCTCTCTCCCTCCCTCCCTCTCTCGCTCCTCCCTCCCTCCCTCCCTCCCTCCCTCCCTCCATGTCAGCCTCCGTCCCCTCCACCCTCCCATTCCTTCTTCCTTCCTTCCTTCCTTCCTTTCTTATTTCCCTTCCAGTTTCCTTTTCTCTCAGTTTTTATCCCTCTTGCCCATCGCCATGCTTTGTGTCTTCCTCCTTTACATAAGACCCATCCATCCAGCCACGCATCCATCCACCCATCTATTGATTCATCCACCCATCCATCCATTCACCCAGGGAAGTGTCTAACTGTGTAAGCTTAGCCCTCAGATTTCCTTCGTGTTTGAAAAATTCTATATATTTCATGTGAATGATAAGCTGTCTTTATACAATATTCCTTTTGTTAATAAATTATTCTCTCTTTGTGTAAATTGAATGCCTTTGGTAAATTTGATAAATCTCTAAGTTGAATAAAGTCCATTGGCGGCAGTTAAGGCTCACGGACGAAAGCGGCTGCCACACAAACCGAACCCACAATGGGTTAGTATGCAAATAAATTTATTGCTGTTTTATCAATACGATTTCATTTACAACATATCGATTTGATCGTATTGAGAACTGTCGTATACAGAAATAGATGTTTGAACAACGAAAGATATAGTTGCATCTTTGAATATCGTGGGTCACATTGTAGTGTCCCCAATAATATACGAGTGTCGGTGTTCATTAACTAAGGGGACGTCCCGTCAGTTGAATAAAATCGCCTGGCAGCAAGCGGAAGGCATGTGCGAATCTCCCAGAACACACAAAGGAACACGCACTTGTTCTGGATGTCTTCTTGATGCGATTTAATTCAGCCCGTGGCTGGAAGAATCTTCCCCTGATCAACGGAGAGATGATTATTTTTTTCTTTATATTTTCGGATAAAAGTGATTATATCCCTCCTCATGGCCACGTTGTTTTCATCGTTGTTGTTTTATTTATTAGTTTTCGATTTTTCTCCCCTCTTTCTCTCATTTGCTTGGCAGGCGTGGGACCTTTTGTGTTTCGTGCGGTTTTGAATAATTATCTTTGATTGTATTTTATTTTACCAATTTTTTCCGTTTTTGTCGGGTCCATTCCGTGTAGTCATTACATCTTCACGTCTTCTTCATTTCTTTATTTTATTAGATTTCATTATCTGTGGGCGTTCCTTCCTTCTGGCACACTGCAGTCTTAAGAAAAAAAAAAAGAAAATCACCTGAAAGTTAACTTCTGCTTCCCTTTGGTCTGCCTCTACCGTGATAAAATTGTCTATTCTCCTTTCGGTCTGATGAATATTTGACAAAGAAAAAAAAGATGAATAAATAAATAAATGTATAGATAAGTAACCAACTAAGTAAAGTTAATTGCGTTGGTAACACTGAAAGTCATTTGCATATCAAAGAAATCCCTCACATGAACGGTTGAGACTTAAGAATAGATAACAATAATAATAATCCTTCATTCTTCGTCTGATCTTTGTTATCGCCTCCCTTTCTTCTTCTTCTTCCATGTGGCCTCCATCTCGCTCTATTTTCTCTCTTTTATTTGTCTTTTATCTGTCCCCACCGTCTTCGTATTGATCCTCCTGCCCTGATTCAGATAATCAGAGATTATATTATTCATTGGGGGAGATCATCAGTACCTTCATATCCCTTCTGCATCATCCCACTCTTCCACGAATTCCCCTTCGACAAGAGGGTCACGGTCGGTGGCCGTGGTGATCAACCAGGGCG
>NC_134810.1:29091374-29093874 GCF_046742065.1 Oratosquilla oratoria
AAGGAGTATAAGAAGAAGCTGAGAGAGGAGTGGGAGGGAGTGAAGGATAGAGTAGAACTAGGAGTGGAGGAGGAATGGGGATGGTTCAAGGAGGGAGTCATAAGGTGTGCAAAGATGGTGTGTGGAACAAGGAGGGCGGGAGGAAATAGAAGGAAGGGTAGTGAGTGGTGGGATGAGAAAGCAAAGAAGGGTGTAGAAGAGAAGCAGGCATTCATAGATTGGCTACAAATTAGGACAAGGGAATCGTATGAGAGGTACAAAGTAAAGAGAAGGGAAGTTAAGCATAAGATAAAGGAAGCAAAGGGGAGAGCAGATGTGAAATGTGGTAAGAATATGACAGAAAATTTTGAAAGTAATAAAAGATGTTTTGGAAAGAAATTAAAAGAGGAAGAGGAGGCGAATCAAGAAGAGAAGAAAAGGTAAAAGGTGCAGATGGAGAGATGATAATGGAAGAGAAGGCAGTGAGAGGAAGGTGGGCAGAGTATTTTAGGGAGTTGCTAAATGTGAAGGAAGATAGTGAGGGAAAAGTAGATGCAGTGGGAAGCGCTAAGAAAATGACAGTGATGAGTGAGGAAAATGGAGGAGAAATAGGGAAAGATGAAGTGAAAGCAGTTGTTAAGATGATGAGAGCAGGTAAGGCACCTGGGTTGGATGGATGCCATGCAGAATGTCTGAAGAAAGGGGGTACATTTATGGTGGACTGGCTGATGAGGTTATCTAATATTTGTTTAAAAGAGGGTAGAGTGCCGGATGACTGTAGGAGTGCCTGTATAGTTCCTCTTTACAAGGGAAAGGGGACAAGTAAGAGTGTAGTAGTTTCAGAGGGATCAGCTTGTTGAGTGTATTTGGGAAGGCTTATGGGAGGGTCTTGATTGAGAGGATTAGGAGAGGAACAGAGGGAGTAATTGGTGAGGAACAGTGTGGTTTTAGGACAGGTAGGGTATGTGTAGATCAGATTTTTGTAGTAAGACAGATATGTGAGAAAGCTATAGGAAAAGGTAAGGATGTTTTTTTGGGCTTTTATGGATCTGAAAAAGGCTTACGACAGGGTAGACAGGAAGGCACTGCAGATATATAGGATAGGAGGAAAGCTGTTAAGAGCAGTCAAGAGTTTTTACGAGAGTAGTAGAGCTTGTGTTAGGATTAGAAATGGAGAGAGTGAATGGTTTAAGGTAAAGGTGGAACTTCTTCAGGGATGTGTTATGTTGCCCTGGCTGTTCAATCTATACATGGATGGGGTGGTGCGAGAGGTGAATGCAAGTGTAGTGGGTCAGGGGTTGGAGATGGTTAAAGAAAATGGAGAAAAGTGGGAAATAAGCCAGTTGCTGTTGTTTGCTGACGACACTGAGTTTAGGAAGGTGTGTGAAAGAAGGGAGCTGAAGATAAAGGATTACAAAGGATTACAAAGGCGGAGCATGCCGACAGGAGACCTTTTGGTCCATATCTAGGTCGGATGCGAAAAAAAAATCATAATAATAAAATAATAAATAAAAACTATAATAATGTAAATAACAAATAAAATACATAAATAAATGCATAGGTATAGTTAAATAATAAGCAAACAGGTAAATAGTAAATAATAATAAATTAACATATAACTAATAATAAATGAAAATCAGACAGACAAATGATAACAAAACAAAAACAAATAATATAAAATAAATTATAATCATTACAGCATCTTGCTTAGGTGTTTATCTAAATGGTTCTTAAAGCTTCGAACTGAACTACATTGCACTACCTGTGCAGGAAGTTTATTCCATTCATTAACTACACGGTTGGCAAAGTTGTTTCTATCTACTTCCAAATTGAATCTATTTCTGGACAGTTTGAGACCATTGTTTCTTGTCTGATTCTCATTCAATGTGAAAATTTTGTCACTTTTGATGTTGTCAATTCCCTTTAAAATCTTAAAGACCTGTATCAAGTCACCTCTGAGTCTACGCTTTTTTAGGGAAAACAGATTCATATGTTTTAGTCGATTTTCGTATGATTTATTTTTGATATTTGGAATCAGTTTTGTGGCTCGCCGTTGTACTTTTTCCAGTCTGTCAATGTCTTTAATGAGATTCGGTGACCATACGGAAACAGCATATTCCAAATGTGGACGAACTAACGATTTATATAGCTTGTTAATGAGTGATGGACTTTTGAAATCAAAAGATCGCGCAATCAGTCCTAGAATCTTATTTGCTTTCTCAGAGGCTGAAATACACTGCTTGGATGATTTGAGGTCGTTACTGATAATTACGCGGAGATCTTTTTCACTATCCACTTTTGTTAACGAATTTCCAAATAACTTGTAATCGTACTTACTGTTATTTTTACCTATGTGCATTACCTTGCATTTACTTGTGTTAAATTTCATTAGCCACTTTTCAGACCATTGCTGTAATTTATCTAAATCTTCTTGAATATCTAATTGGTTTGAGTGATCATTTGCCACTCCGCACAGTTTTGTATCATCAGCAAATTTGGAAACAGTTGATTTTAGTCCATG
>NC_134810.1:29108874-29111374 GCF_046742065.1 Oratosquilla oratoria
AACAACAGCAGTAATAATAATAATGATACAAATAATGATAATAATAATGATAATAATAATAATAATAATAATAATAATAATAATAATAATAATAATAATAATAATAATAATAATAATAATAATAATAATAATAATAATAATAATAATAATGATAGTAATGATAATAATAATAATAATAATAATAATAATAATAATAATTATATTAATAATAATAATTATAATGATGATGATGATGATGATGATGATGATGATGATGATGATGATGATGATGATGATGATGATGATGATGATGATGATGATGATGATGATGATGATGATGATGATGATAATAGTAATTATAATAATAACAATAGTTATAATAAGAGTAATAATAATAACAACAATAACAATAATAGTAATAATAATGATAATAATAATAATAATAATAATAATGATAATAATAATAATAATAATAACAACAACAACAACAACAACAAACAACAACAACAACAAACAACAATGACAACAACAATGACAACAACAACAACAACAACAACAACAAAACAACAATAATAATAATAATAATTATAACAACAACAATAGTAATGACAATAAGCGATAACAACAACAACAACAACAACAACTATAATAATAATAATAATATTGATAATAATAATAATAATAATAATGATAATAATAATAATAATAATAATAATAATGATAATAATAATAATAATAATGATAATAATAATAATAATAATAATAATAATAATAATAATAATAATAATAATAGCAATAATGATAATAATGATAGCAATAATGATAATAATAATAATAATAATAATAATAATAATAATAATAATAATAATAATAATAATAATAATAATAATAATAATAATAATAATAATAATAATAATAATAATAACAATATTAATACATACATACATATACCAAGGCTTTTTCCCCCTTCCAAGGGAGGTAGCCAAAAAGGGAAAGGCATAAAAACACTCCCACCCATTTCATCCCTAAATACACTCCACACCCCTCCCACCCTCCCTCTCATCTGAGCACCTCCTGGATGACGGGTCATCCCTGCACCCTGCCCACCGCCCTGGGTCAGAAGCAGTGTCGCAAGACACAGCACATCCACAGCAAGGCCGCTTCATTTAATCGGCGACCCCCCTCTCCGTCCCCCCTTGCATATAAGGAGAGGACGGGGAGAAATCCCTTCGGGCTGCGTCAAAATTTACTCACACATACTACCCCACCCCCCACCCCCCCGCCCATTCCTCCTCATGCAATCACAACATCATCCATATACAACCATTCTCCACTCACCTCTGTCTTCCGTCCTCTCCCTTCCTTCCTCAACAGACATTCCCCTCTTCCCCAAAGCCCCCTTCACCTCATCCATCCACCTCATCCTAGGACGTCCCCTCATGGTCACTCCCTCCACATCTGCCTTCCATACCTCTTTTACTAGTCTTTCTTCACTCATTCTTTCCATGTGTCCAAACCATCCTAATATTCTTTCATCAACCCTATCTCCCAAATCCTTTTCCACCCCTGTTCTCCTTCTCACCTCCTCATTTCTCACTCTATCCAGCCTAGTAACCCCCACCATACTTCTCAGACACCTCATCTCAAACACATTCAAACTCCTTCTCTCTTCTTCTCTTATGTTCCACGTTTCTGCCCCATACAGTGCTGTTGGCACAATCACTCCTTCATACAGTCTCCTCTTCGCATCCATTCCCAAATGTCTATTCCTCATTACACTCTTTAATCCACCAAGGCATTTACTCGCTTCTCTCAATCTACATTCTACATTCTCTCAACTTCACTCCACCTTTTCCTGCTACACTTGCACCCAAGTATCTAAAACTATCCACTTCCTCCAGTCGCTCTCCCTTAATGTTCACTTCCAGTCTACTGCCACTTTCACCCCTTATACATCTCATCACCTTACTTTTACCCACATTTATCTTTAGCTTTCTTCTATCACATACTCTCCCAAACTCTGCCACCAGCTTCTTCAATCCCTCCTCTGACCCTGCCACAAGCGCAGTGTCGTCCGCAAACAACAGCTGGCTCACCTCCCACTTTTCTCCATTTTCTTTAACCATCTCCAATCCCTGACCCACTACCCTAGCATTCACCTCTCGCACCACCCCATCCATGTATAAGTTGAACAGCCAGGGCGACATAACGCATCCTTGACGAAGTCCCACCTTTACTTCAAACCACTCACTCTCTCCATTTCTAATCCTAACACAAGCTCTACTACTCTCATAAAAACTCTTGACAGCTCCCAAAAGCTTTCCTCCTATCCCATAAATCTGCATAACCTCCCACAGTGCCTTTCTGTCTACCCTATCATAAACCTTTTCCAGATCCATAAAAGCCCAAAAAACATCCTTCTCCTTTCTTATAGCTTTCTCACATATCTGTCTTACCACAAAGATCTGATCTACACAACCTCTACCTGTCCTAAATCCACACTGTTCCTCACCAATTACTC
>NC_134810.1:29116374-29118874 GCF_046742065.1 Oratosquilla oratoria
TCTCTCTCCCTTTCTCTCTTCCTTTCTCTCCCTCCCTCTCTTCCTCTTCCTCTTTCTTTTTCCTCCCCCTCTCTCTCTCTCTCTCTCTCTCTCTCTCTCTCTCTCTCTCTCTCTCTCTCTCTCTCTCTCTCTCTCTCTCTCTCTCTCTCTCTCTCTCTCCTCTCTCTCTCTCTATCTTTCTCTCTCTTTGGAAGGTTGTGATCCACACTTTGGAGGTGATGTGAGTAGCGGAGCAAATAAAGGCTGTTTGGTTCTACGGATTTGCAATATTGTAACAGGATACAATAACACACACACACACACACACACACACACACACACACACACACACACACACACACACACACACACACACACACACACACACACACACACACACACACACACACACACACATATATATATATATATATATATGTGTGTGTGTGTGTGTGTGTGTGTGTGTGTGTGTGTGTGTGTGTGTGTGTGTGTGTGTGTGTGTGTGTGGTGATTATATATATAGTCACCAAAAAGGGACCTGTAAATCTACAATTAAGTCTAGATTGGCGGCCAGGCATGCTTTCACAAAAATTACCACCAATTAACAGGCGTAGCCTTGCAATGCTGGTGTTTCAACATTTTGGACTTGGAGACATCAAGTTTTTCTGTTACAGACTCATATATCCTATGTAATGAGGAGTTGGAGTTGACTATAATCAACAAAATTGTAGAGGGGACAAGTAGGACTGCCTAACACATCATGTGGGAACCTTTTTTCCACTCCATAGATGACGTAATGAGGCACCTTATCTGTGGAAACATTAATTGTACTATTAATCCAAGCACTGACATACGAATGCCAATACTCCCAAGATTCATAGATGCTGCAAGCAACGTGACTGAGAATGTCCAAGATCTTCCTATTCGTCCACTCTACTAGACCATTAGATGTAGGATGGTAAGCAGTCACAAATGTTTGAGTGATGCCGTAACGTTCACAAATGTTCGCTAAAACCTCATTCCTGAATTCAGCCCCATTGTCACTAAGAAGCACTGAAGGAAAAAATAAAGCATGGGCAACTACTGGAGCAGACTTGCTACGTAATGGAGGCAATATAACAAAGCGACTAAAGTGGTCCGCACACACAAGGACATACACAGAACCTTGAGTACCACGAGGCAAATGTAAAAGGTCTATAGCCATAGTCTGAAAAAAAGGACGAGAAGGAGTAGGGTACTCTAGGATAGGAGCAGTGTGCATAGAACCAGAGTTTTGTCACGACCTGGGTGACCAACCTGAGGGGTACTATGAGCAAGAGACTGAACAACAGGGACTAGAGATTCAGGGATCACTAACTGTGCTACATCCTGCTCAAACATTTCCACCTTACGAATGAGAACATTGTCCTGTAGAGAAAATTGGGACAGGGATACAAGTAAATTTGGTAAGGTGGTATCATCACCAGATTCCAAAGCATAGATAACAGCAGACGAAACAGGGTCCTCACGCAGAGCTTTGGCCATATCCTGCAGGGAGAAGTTGTTAATTACTGTAACTGCAGCTACTGGTATATTATGTGAAAGAAAATTATGTAAAAGCAACAATGTTCGCACGTCCTGGAATATGCTTAAGGATTGGATTAAAGTCTTCAATTGTAAAGGACCATCTGACCAGGCGACCTGAAATATTTTTGCCCTTGAAAAGTTGTGACAACAGTGTGGTCCGTGTAGACTGTAACAGGATATCCAAAAATCATATCTCGAAAATGCTTTAAAGTCCACAATACTGCCAGTGCCTCTAAATGTGCAACAGAGTAACGAGAATCGGGCTTGTTAAGAATGCGACTAGCATCTGCAATAGCATGGGGATGTACATCCATCTACTTGCTGCATAAGTACAGATCCAATAACTGTACCAGAATCATCTGTAAAAAAAGTAAAAATAAATCCGGGAATCCCAACACAGGCGCTTCAGTAAGGGCACGCTTCAATGAATCAAAACTCTCCTGATGAAAATCACGCCATTGGAAGGAAGTATCCTTCTTGAGGAGACGCGTAAGGGAAGATGCAATTGAAGCATAATTCTCAATAAATGCACGATAGTATCCTGCCAGACCTAGGAAGGAACGTACATGTTCAACTGACCTAGGTGTAGGGAAGTCCCTAACTACTTTGACTTTATCATCTGTGGTGTAAATACCATGTTTGTATTCAACATGACCTAGGAATTGGATGCTAGACTTAAAAAAAGAACACTTGGGCAAATTGAGTTTCAATCCAGCATCAGCAAAACGATGCAAGACCATGGAAAACTCATTGAAGTGGCTCTCCACATCCTTGGAGACTAAGATTAAGTCGTCCAGGTAAATGCCCACTAGGCCACGAAAAATGGAGTTAATCAAGTGATGGCATGTCAAGGGAGTATCCTGTAACCCCATAGGGCAACAACGAAGCCATTCATAATGCCCTGTTGGAATCGAGAAGGCCGTGATCTTGCGAGACTTCTCCCCCGAGGCAATCT
>NC_134810.1:29138874-29141374 GCF_046742065.1 Oratosquilla oratoria
CATATTTAAGCGCAGTAGCGAACGTATCGACCTGGTCGTCCGCAATCCGAAGCTCCCGTCAGCAAGTGAGGCACTCTTGAGCACGAGTGCCATTGCTTTCCTTCAACGAAATAGATTAGGTTCCTCCAAAGCCATACTTGATCCCTCCAACGTTGTAAGTCTGCCTCTCCAACGGCATTTTCCCTCTCCAACACTTGTTGCGATTTTAGTTTTTACTTCTTCAAAAATATCTTTTTATCGATTTTTTCTTTCTTTGTGTGTTTATGGTTCCAGAGTCAATAATTAACACTTTGGCACCCGAAGGGATGCCGTAGATGTGAATGGAATCAGTTGGAGGCAGCCATGATGGAAGGAAACGTGCTGCCGTCCGGGAGGGAATGGCTGAAGGGAGGTGGTTCCTGGAAGAGCCGTTGTATTCTTGTGATCATACGCACCTGCTCGTTTATTATCTTTAATTGTTAATTATCATTACTATTATTGTTATAATCATAACCATTATTATCGTTGCTATTGTTATTGACATATCTCTCAAAGTCCTTTTTCGGTTTATGCTAAAAAATCATAATAAAAGCCACCATTTATATAGAGATTGAACACAAATGAATAAATAAATAAATACTTATTTAAATGAATAAATAAGTAAGTAGATAAGTAGGAAAATCAGTAGATAAGTGCCTAAATGAATAGAAAATGGAAATTGACTCATGAGCACCTTTCCCCGTTTTCATCACTGCTTTTCACTCGTTTTCTTTCGTCCCTTTTCCTCTTTCTACATTTCCCACTCTCCCTTCCCTCTCTTATCATCATTCTGCCCCTTATTCTCCTCTTATTACCACTTTTATTCCCTTATTCTTCTCATCCTCATTCTGTTGCTCTCTTATTTCCTTTCTCTTTCATTCCTCTCTCTTTCTCTTTCCTATTTCTTTTCTTCCTTTCTTTTCATTTTCCTACATTATATATCTTACATATGTTATTTCTTCTCCTCTGATCCCTTTCTCTTCCCTCTCTTTACCCTTCCCAACTCCTTTACTCCCCTTCCTTCTCTTTTTCTTTCTTTACCATCTCCTCCCTTCCCTTCTCTTCTCTTCTCTTCTCTTCTGTTCTCTTCTCTCCCCTTCTCTGCTTTCTTCTCTTCTCTTCTATCCACTTCTCTTTTCTTCTCTTTTCTGTTCTTCTCCTCTTATATATTCTTCTCTATTTCCTGTTCTTCTCTTCTCTTCTCTTGTTTTCTCTTCTCTTCTCTGTTCTTCTCTTGCCTTGTCTTCTCTTCTCTCTTTTTCTCTTCTCTTCTCTTCTCTTCTCCTCTCTTCTCTTCTCTTCTCTTCTCTTCTTTTCTCTTCTTTTCTCATCTCTTCTTTTCTCTTCTCTTCCCTTCTCTTCTATCCTCTTCTCTACCTTTCTCTGCTCTTCTCTGCTCTCTACTCTTCTCCTCTTTTCTCTTCTCTTCTCTTCTCTTCTTTTCTATCCTCTTCTCGCCCCTTCTTTGCTCTCGTCTGTTCTCTTCTCTTCTCTTCTCTTTTCTGTTCTTCTCCTCTTCTATTTTCTCCCCTCTTTTCTGCTCTTCTCTTCATTTAACTTCTCTTCTTTTCTCTTCTTTTCTCTTCTCTGTTCTTCTCTTGTCTTGTCTTTTCTTCTTTTCTCTCCTTTTCTCTTATCTTGTCTTTTCTTCTCTTTTCTTATCTTCTTTTCTTTTCTTTTCTCATCTCTTCTTTTATCTTTTCCTCTCTTCTCTTTTCTTTTTTCTTTTTTCTTTTCTTCTCTTCTTTTTTCTTCGCTTCTCTTCCCTTCTCATTTCTTTTTATCACTTCTTTTCTTTTCTCCTCTATTCTCTTCTGTTCTGTTCTGTTCTGTTCTCTTCTATTCTATTTTCTTCTCTTTTCTTTTCTTCTCTTCCGTTCTCTACTCTTCTCGACTCTTCTCTTCTCTTCTATTTTCTTCTCTTTTCTTTTCTTCTCTTCTCTTCTTATCTCCTTCTTCTTTTCTCTTCTCTTCTCTCTTCTCTTCTCTTCATTTCCCATTCACTTTTCTTTTCTTCTCTTCTCTTCTCTTATTTTTCTTCTCTTCTTTCTTCTTCTCTTCTCTCTACTTCTCTTCTCTCTTCTTTTCTCTTCACTTTCCATTCAATTTTCTTCTCTTCTCTTCTCTTCTCCTTGTTCCTCTTCTCTTCTCTCTTCTTCTCTTCTCTCTTCTCTTCTCTACACTTCCCATTCACTTTTCTTTTCTTCTCTTCTCTTCTCTCTTCTTCTCTTCTCTCTTCTCTTCTCTACACTTCCCATTCACTTTTCTTCTCTTCTCTTCTCTTCTTTCTTCTTCTCTTCTCTCTTCTCTTCTCTATTCTTCTTTTCCTTTATCTTTATCTTCCTTTACTTTGCCTTCCCTCCTTTCTGTTCCTTCCTTTCCTTTCCCTTCCCTTCCCTTTCCTTCGCTTCACCTCTTTCCCTTTGATTTTTTCTTTTACCTTTCTCTCCTTTCTTTCCACTTCCCTTCCCTTCCCTTCCCT
>NC_134810.1:29146374-29153874 GCF_046742065.1 Oratosquilla oratoria
ATATATGTGTGTGTGTGTGTGTGTGTGTGTGTGTGTGTGTGTGTGTGTGTATTCCAATCCTGGATATTACATGTGACCAGCTAGATATTCCCGTTTTGAAGTTGATTGCACCAGAGTCGATTCTCATACTCCCGAAAGTAATTTTCTCAACCTAATCGCTTTGACCTAATTAGCCGCCGAGTCTGAATTGATGAAACGTAGCCTTTAAGGAAGGGTCGTGGGTCATGACCTACTGAACTAGAACATTTGTTCAAGTGAACAACTCAATTATTCTTTCGGGGACAACTTTATTTTCGATGTTCGGGTAACAATTTCATCGCTATTCAGATAAAGAACTGTTCTTCTTCACGACTATATCGGTGTTCTTGTGAACAGTTACATCGTCGTTCATTTGAACAGCTATTTTACTATGGATGAACTACTGTAGCACTACAGTGAACAACTGTCACTGTACAGTGAAAAACTGTTTCACTGTATAGTGAATATCTATATCGCTGTTCAGTGAGAGGCAACACCAAAGGTGGTGGTGTGTATGTGTGTGTGTGCGTGCGCGCGCGCGCGCGCGCGTGTGTGTGTGTGTGTGTGTGTGTATGTGTGTGTGTGTGTGTGTATGTGTGTGTGTGTGTATGGGAGAGGTACCTCTCACCTGAATGGAATTGTGTGTCGATAAAAAAAAAAAAAAAATGGTGCGATCCAGTCCGCTACCTAAGAATACCAAAAGGAACAAAATCGTTTAAAGACTATCAGAAGAAAACAATATTGAAAAAGGCTCTCCATGCTATCGAATGAATTAATAAAATAAAATAACGGCATTAACCAGAATAAAATTCTGATGTTGATAATATTACCAAACAGTAAATATTATACAAAAAGGAAAGGAAATTCTAATATATATATATATATATATATATATATATATATATATATTCATATTCATATATATATATATATATATATATATATATATATATATATATATATATATATATATATGATCACTGTTAACCCACTATCGGAGAAATAATAACAGAAAGTACAGAGAAACTGTATATTTCGACTACTCTCTGTAGTCCTCTTCAGCAGAATTCTGGGTTCTGGATTCCAAGAAAAGACCACCTCGCTTGCGCGGGATCGGGTTTTGTGGGAGGGGAAGAATGTCTGTAGGAAAATGAAAAGATAGTAGTGTATAAAAGAGGACTATTGCCACCGGGCGAATTGCGTAATACAATCTGGGGGCCACTGGCCTTTAGAGGTATTAAAGTTAGGATAATATTTTATTAGAGAAGATTCTACAATTTTTCTTCTATAGCTACGGTGTGATTTATAAATTATTGATGCATTATCCCAATCTCATCTATGGTCTTTTTGGCTGGCATAAAGGAACACAGCGGAGTTAACTTGTCCATATTTTATGGAGTTATTATGTTCCTTTAATCTCGTAGACAAATTCCTGCCAGTCTGGCCCCAGTACACATCATCACAGTCTTTACACGGCAATTTATATACCCCGGAGTTTTGGTCCACATCATCCCTCCGGTGTACATTAACTACCTTTCTAAAAATGCTGTTTGGATAATTGTAAATAAATTTGATTTGATTATTAGGTAGAAGTTTGGAGACCGAGTTGATAGAATCATTAAATGGTACAATGATGTTATTGTTACCCCATTTAAACTTCTCTCTGGAGTTACTTGGCTTATAAAAGTTGGATTTTGCTTTATGTAGGGCTTTCTTTAGAAACCATTCCGGATAACCTACGTTTCTATTTGCAAGAATTGTGGACTGCAAATTCTAAGGGCTCTGAGAAATAGACCCGATGCAACACTAGATTTAATATTATCCGGATGGTGGCTAAAAAAATGTAAGTAATTACCTGTGTGGGTAGGTTTCCTATACACAGTGAAGGACAATTGGTCCGGGTCTCTTATGATCGAAATGTCCAGGAATGGGATTCGACCTCCTTCTTCCCATTCAACCTTGAAAATAATATTCTTAGCTAAATTATTTAATTTAACAAAGAAATCATCAAAAGAACCCCCACATATCGTTCCATAGTGTAAAAATATCATCAACATACCATAAACATGTCCATAAAATATGAACAAGTTAACTCCGCTGTGTTCCTTCATGCCAGCCAAAAAGACCATAGATTAGATTGGGATAATGCATCAATAATTTATAAATCACACTGTAGCTATAGAAGAAAAATTGTAGAATCTTCTCTAATAAAACATTATCCTAACTTTAATACCTCTAAAGGCCAGTGGCCCCCAGATTGTATTACCAAGTTAGCGGTCAACAAGATCATGTCTAAAGCGGTTGGACAAAATATCACCCCTTGTCCTACTTTGACCCGACCATTTCAAGGGCATGTGACCTGAGCCCCCCCCCCCCCACTTTCCTCATCCCCTTCTATGTACCCCTCATTTCTTCATATATACTTGTACCTTAACCTTATGTAAGCATTCTGCTGAAGAGGACTACAGAGAGTAGTCGAAATATACAGTTTCTCTGTACTTTCCGTCATTATTTCTCCGATAGTGGGTTAACAGTGATCTTTTACAAATGTGTTATAACATACTAGTTTCCAATATATATATACATATATTCATATATATATATATGCTTAAAAGTGGCAGTTTGCCGACAAGATTGACGAGATAAACACCATATGAGGACGGTGTTTATCGTATTCCGTGTTCAGGATGTGATAAAGTTTACATCGGAGAAACGTCACGCGACCTGAATACACGAATACGTGAACACCGTTACGACGTCAGGCATGATGTCACCACCAATGCATGTGTGACACATAGAAACAAGGAAAACCATCTTATGGACTGGAAGAATGCAGAGCTGCTGATACGGGAACCAGACAAAATCCGCAGGAAGTGTTTAGAAGCAGCAATCATTCAAGAAACGAACACTATTGAACAAAACAGGGGCATATTTAACATATCTCCTCACATTATTCCCCTAATACCCATGGCCAGCAAAATATCAAATATTTAAACCACCCTTTGTGGACATTTCGCCCATGGACGTTTGGGCCAGCATTCTCATCCTTTCCCAGTGTCCAATCCCCCCCCTTCTCCTCCTCCTCCTCCTCCTCCTCCTCCTCCTCCTCCTCCTCCTCCTCCTCCTCCTCCTCCTCCTCCTCCTCCTCTTCCTTCCCCCCCCTTTTCTCTCCCCGTTCCCTCATTTCCCTTTATTTAATCTCAAGGATTTGTATCTCAACTTGTACTTGAAAAAGCTGTAATAAGTGAAACGTCGTACAAATAAAGGCTCCGTCCTCATATGGTGTTTATCTCGCCAATATTATATATATATATTTATATATATATATATATATATATATACATATATATATATATATATATATTATTCATATATATATACATATATATATATATTACATATATATACACATATATATACACATATACATTATACATATATATATATATATACACATATATATATTATATATATATATATATATTTATATATATATATATATATATATCTGTTTAACTTAATGAAACTCTCCCCTATCAGGAGACTAGGACGGTGCTCCTTGTAGATGAGTTTGTAGTGTGGAACTGAATGAACCATGCAGCCCGTCACCTCGACATCCATCGCAAGCAGCAACACCCTAACCCGCTCGACCAGCGAGGAGTCACATAATGGGAAAATAGATCAATCAAATAAGATTATTAGCACTTACAATCTTAGAAGGTGTCACCCTCATTTGAATAAATTCGCCTGGCGGGAACCTGAATGAGTAAAAAAGAAAAAGTGCTAACGAGGTGGGATACAGGCCGACCACACCACAGTGACACAGTGACACAGTAGCACATCGGGTGGGATTATCCGTTATCGATTTCTGACCGAACTTGTGAAGAACGGTTGAACAAGACTTCATGAAATAAGTCATGTTATAGTGTCCATGCTATTCGAAACGTTGCACTCTCATGTGAAGTATACCTACAACTTGGCTACACTACTGTGTCACTTATTTATGTGTTTATTCATGTATTTATTTATTCATTTATCTATTTACTTACTTATATATTTATCATATTTTTTATTGTGGTCGGGCTGAGCTGCCTTTGTTTTGGTGAATATTCAAACTTGTCTCGCTTTGTTGACATCCTAGATATGTCCTGTTTATTCTGTTTAGCTGGGAGTGTATGCTTTGTCCTGATAAACACACACACACACACACACACACACACACACACACACACACACACACACACACACACACACACACACACACACACACACACACACACACACACACACACACACACACACACACAGTCACGCACACACACGGTCACGCACATTGACATTAAACTTCGATTGTATCAATTGCGTTCCATGGTCGGTACCAATACTCAATATGAAAGAAAAGAAAAAATGGGTCACAAAGTAATGTTCTCTTCCTCCTCCTCCTCGAGGTGACCAGCTTTTAGTTTTAGGTAGATGACAAGGAACTTTCAGAACTCGAAGCAGAAACGCAGATTAATTTTACTATTCTGCTTTGTTTTAACTTTAGAATTTTGACATTATAATTTTTAGTAACTAATTGATCAACTTACTTGTTTATTTGTCTATCAGTCTATTATTTGTGTTTTGATTTATCTATCTATTTATTTGTTTATCAATTAGTAAATAGATTAGTTCATTCATTTATCTATATATCAATTTATTTATTTATTTATTTCCTTATCTGTTTATTTGTCTGTTTATTTACCTGTTTATTCACATATTTATTTATGTATTCACTAATTTGAGATTAACATTTGGATATCAGTGATTGTCACCAGTCCCAGGTTCAGACAGTCTCGTGTAGCGTTTTATTAAGTTGACCACGAATTAGCAGTTCATGTCTTATCTCTATCTAATCCCTTTCTATTTCATCGTAGTTACTGATCCTCTCAGATTGGTGCCTGCCGCCCTTTACAGTGTTTATTATGACTATCGCCAGACAATTCCATTAAAGAGAGAGAGAGAGAGAGAGAGAGAGAGAGAGAGAGAGAGAGAGAGAGATTGTCTCCATATTTCTTAGTATCAGACTAATTAAAATATTTTGTTGTATGCAGCAGAATGAAATTTGCCGCTGGGGAGTGGGGCATCGAGTGGCAGCCTTTATTCATTTTATTCTGAGCGACTGCAGAAGATCTGAAGTGTTTCAGGCGACTGCATCAGCAATGGGTTGAAGTATATGGTGATTAGCATGACCTATACTAAGGCCCTGTTCACACTAAAGGACTGAATCGCGCGGAAACAGCGGCGATACCGCATAGCCAAGGAAAAACTGCGCGGTTGTGTGTGAACGCCTCCATTCACTTACACTGTATTAGAACAGCCGCGGTTGTAAGCTGTGGCAGTTGAAACCGTTAGTATGAACTGGACCTTTTGTATGTATTTACATTTTTTATTCTATATGCCGTCAGGTGATTTTAATCAGATGATAGGGTTAAGGCTGATGATAAGTGAGTCTAGCAAGGCGTGGAGAACTTCTGTAAGCGGCATTTAGAAAAAAATATATATGAAAAGGATTTATGCTGATCACAGTGGTCAAGGCGGCAGGCATCATCATGCTGATTTTGTTTTAGTTGCGGATTCTATTATGATTTTTTTGTGTTTTGTTTTATTATTTTTTGATCCTCCAAATGATGAATGGCTTTACCAATAGGTCGTGCAATGGAAAGCTGAATAATAGATTGACAAGGTTTGAAATATTACACGTTTCGGACACATCGGTGAAATACTGTTGCAGTAGGGGTGTTACTAATACATGATATGTGAAGTCTAAGGAGAATCTGAATTTCTCTGATCCATACCTCATGGAAGACTTCACATATCATGTAGTAGTAACACCCCTGCAACATTTGGTGACCCTGGCTACTACACTGTCACCATGGTCTTGGATCATGTGTTGGACTTGTGATTGACAGCTATTACCTTCCCGGATAAGAGCTCAGAGCTCAGAGCTCATATATGGCCCGATGTATGGATATGGCTATGACCTTAAACACACACACACACACACACACACACACACACACACACACACACACACACACACACACACACACACACACACACACACACACACACACACACACACACACACACACGCACACACACACACACACACACACACACACACACACACACACACCTCTCATGGCGCTGTGGTTAGAGCTCTGGCCTGCCACTACGGAGGTCCGGGTTCGACTCTCGCCCGGGGCTGAAATAATATCAGTATCGCAGCGCTGAGGGGTGTTACTCCAACTCTCGTGGGCGGGGAGTTGGGTGTGTGTGTGTGTGCAAGGTCATAGCATTACCCATAGATCGGACCTACGAGCTCTGAGCTCTCTTCCAGGAGGGAAAGAGCTGTCGATCACGAGTCCAACACGTGATCCAAAGACCAAGTGAATAGTGAATACACACACACACACACACACACACACACACACACACACACACACACACACTACTAGCATTGTGGTGCGCGTAGTGCTTGGTTCGAATCCTGCCCAGGGCCGAAATTAATTTCGGTACAGCTGCGCTTCGGGTCGTTACTCTGACTCTCGTGGGCGGGGAGTTGGGGGTGTGTGTGTGTGAAAGGTCATAGCATTACCCATAGATCGGACCTACGAGCTCTGAGCTCTCTTCCAGGAGGGAAATAGCTGTCGATCACGAGTCGAACACGTGATCCAAAAAGACCAAGTGAATACACACACACACACACACACACACACACACACACACACACACACACACACACACACACACACACACACACACACACACACACACACACACACACACACACACGACTCGATGGCGCAGTGGTAACGTTCGCGGCCTCCACTACGGCGGTCCGGGTTCGAATCCCGCCCAGGGCTGAGATAGTTTCAGCATCGCTGCGTTGCGAGTCGCAACTCTAACTCTCGTGGGCGGGGAGTTGGGTGTGTGTATGCGTGTAAGGTCACAACATTACCCATAGATCAGTCATATATGAGCTCTGAGCTCTCTTTTGGGAGGGTAATAGCTACACACACACACACACACACACACACACACACACACACACACACACACACACACACACACACACACACACACACACACACACACACACACACACACACACACACACACACACACACACACACACACACACACACACACACACACACACACACACACACACACACACACACACACACACACACACACACACACACACACACACACACACACACACATATCTCCTTATCTCCTACAGTGTTGTAATGTTTTTCGACCCTGGGCAGGGGATCTGATGTGGTTAGTTATCACATCTTGGTATGTAAGAGGCCGGTAGATTGAGGTACACAAGTAGGTAGATAGAGGGTTGGGTGGTGAGGAATTCATTTTACAACTTGGATGTTTTGAAACAATGGCCGAGAGGAACTTGTAGAGTTGCATATTCTCGCT
>NC_134810.1:29158874-29161374 GCF_046742065.1 Oratosquilla oratoria
GTCACCTTCAAACACACAAAACAACGAATTGTGGGGGCGAGACTTGGCCTTTGCTCATCAAAGCCTCGCTGTTGACACAAACGTTTATTCCCCCCCACCCCAAGGACAAGAGGCGAAAGAATGTGCAGCGCTTAAGCGATTTATTGATGCCAGATTTCTGACCCAAATTTAACATTTGGGAGATATTGCCTATAATATTTAAGTGTTGTATTTGGAATAACTAGCTCCCAAAAGTGCTAGTTAGGGTAGATGACTCAAAATTATTAAACAAAATTTATTTTGGGCAAATTTTTCAGCCGTTTCCTGTAACTAAGTTTAGGTAGTCCAGGATCCTAACATCTGTTGGTTACAGGGACTCCAATCTCCTGAAGACTCCGGAGAGTATTCTTTATTTTCTCTATAGACATATTATTTTCCAAGAGTGAGCTAATACACACACTCTCTCTCTCTCTCTCTCTCTCTCTCTCTCTCTCTCTCTCTCTCTCTCTCTCTCTCTCTCTCTCTCTCTCTCTCTCTCTCTCTCTCTCTCTCTCTCTCTCTCTCTCTCTCTCTCTCTCTCTCTCTCTCTCTCTCTCTCTCTCTCTCTATATATATATATATATATACATATATATATATACATATACATATATATATATACATATATATATATATATATATACATATATATATATATATATATGTATATATATGATATATATATATGTATATATATATATATATATATATATATATATATATATATATATATATATATATATAATTCTCTCCTTTATCGTCTCCCACTGGGTGGCTCTGGAATGCTCTTCACTTTACTTGACGACTCGTTGGGTTCTTTATTTGTTATTGGTTGATTGTTTATCTAATTAAGTATTTATTTGTTTATTCATTTATCTATTCTTTTGTGTATTTACTTATCTATTTATTCTAATATTTTTGTTTTATCCTATTTTATTTTATTCTTTATTTTTAACTTTCTATTTATCTATTTACTTATTTATGGAGGAGGAAGGCTGAAAAAGTTACTGACGAAGTTTGGAAAGGTGTGTGAAAGAAGGAATTGATGATGAATATGGGTAAAAGTAAGGTGATGAGATTTATAAGGGGAGAGGATGGCTGGAAGTTGGAAGTGAGTATTAAGGGAAAGAGATTGGAGGCGGATACTTGGGGCCGAATGTGGCGGGAAAGGGAAGAGTGGAGGTGGAGGTAGAGGTAGAATGTAGATTGAGAGAAGCAAGTAAATGCCTTGGGGGATTAAAAAGTGTAAAGAGAAATAGACATTTAGGAATGGATGCTAAAGGGGTATTGTATGAAGGGTGTGTTTGTACCGACAGAACTGTATGGGGAACAGAAGAGAGGAGGAGTTTGAATGTGTTTGAGATGAAATGCCTGAGAAGCATAGCAAGGGTTACTAGGTTTGATAGAGTGAGAAACGAGGAGGTGAGGAGGAAAGCGGGGGTGGAAAGGGAGCTGGGAGATAGGGTTGATGAAAGAGTATTGGGATGATTAGGACACATGAAAAATATAAGTGAAGAAATATTAGTAAAAGAGGTGTGGAAGGCAGAGGTGGAAGGAGTGAACGGGAGGGGGCGACCTAGGATGAGATGGATGGGTGGGGGTAAAATAGGCATTGGGAAAGAGGGGAATGTCTGTTGAGGAAGGAGGGGAGAATACAGAAGAGAGGGGTAAGTGGAGAATGGTTGTGTATGGATGATGTTGTGATGAATGGGAGTGTGTGGGGGATGGGGAGTGAGGGAGTATGTGTGAATTATATTTTGATGCAGCCCGAAGGGATTTCTCCATGTCTTCTCTTTTTCAGCATGGGGGGACGGAGAGATGGGGTGGATCGCCGATTAAATGAAGCGGCCTTGCTGTGGATGTGCTGTGTCTTGCTGCATTGCTGCTGACCCAGGGCGGTGGGCGAGGTGAAGGGATGGACCGTCATCCAGGAAGACCCCCCCCAAAAAAAAAAGAAAAAAAAGAGGGAGGGAGAGGTGTTGAATGGGAGTGAAGCATGTGGGGAAGAATTAAGTGGGAGTGGATTTTATGCCTTTGACTTTAGCTACCTCCTTTGTAATGGGGGAAAAGCCCTTGGTACATGTATGAATACATGTATTTATGTTATTCAGTTATTCATTTATTTATTTATTTATTCATTATCATTTTCTGTACACAGAGTGTTTCGGGGTCATAGTTTGCAAATAGACTGATCAGGTCATCGAGAGAATGAGGTCAGTCATGCAGAGCATGATAATCATGCAAAGATAGTTAACCTTACAAGGATTGGTGCGTGGTGGCTGAAGCGTGTTGGCACCCAATGGAGGAGAGGGAGGGAGGAAGGGAGGGAGGTAGAGTGTTAGAAAATAAAATAGCTTGGTGTTAGCCATAATAGAATTTCTAATGTGAGCAGAGAATAGTTAAGAAGTGGTGGTAAATGGCTACTGGGAATTGCTTTAGTGGGATGTTTGCAATGTACAGTATATACATTAATGGGGATGGT
>NC_134810.1:29166374-29173874 GCF_046742065.1 Oratosquilla oratoria
AGGCATCGTCTCGGTAGCCTCTTGGCCTCAGAGCGGAAGGTTCGAGTCCTATGTCCGACGGCCATGAAAATGATCTGATTGATGTCGCTGTCCACTAGCGAATTCCCCCCCCCCCTCTCTCTCTCTCTCTCTCTCTCTCTCTCTCTCTCACACACACACACACATACACGCTCACACACACACAAACACACACACACACACACACAAACACACACACACACAGACACACACACACACACACACACACACACACACACACACACACACTCACACACACACACACACACACACGCACACACACACACACACACACACACACACACACACACACACACACACACACACACACACACACACACACACACACACACACACACACACACACACACACACACAAATATATATATATATATATATATATAGATGATGGAGAACATATATACAGGGGAAGGCTCGGAACCTTATACACTCTAACGTTTCGTTCGCGTAGAACTTCTTCAGAAAGTGTATGTAGAACTGCAATTGGAGTTTATGTACTAAATCTAATTATCTTTTCGGACACTTGGGAAAGGTCGTTTTTCTGGCGTGTTTTAGAATTAAAATACTAGTTTCTTTAGCTAAATTGATAAACCCTCCTCGATGATTCGATGAATTATTAGTAGAAATATATGCTGATTCAACAATTCTTCTAGTGAATTTATCAAAACCTTTATGTAGCACTTCAGCTTCTCTCCAGTCTGGTAAATGATCGAATTTTTCCGCATGAACTACTAAAGAATTAGATGTCCTATGTGCTTTTATGTCGTTTTTATGTTCATAAATTCTTTTTTCTAATCCTCTTGACGATTCGCCATAATAAGCCATTGAGCAACTATTGCACGGGATTTTGTATACGACGCTGTTTTCGGAATTGGTTCTCTTTTCAGAAGTCTTTATTAAATCACCTATCCTCTTGTTAGTTATTTTAGCTATGTTTATACCCGATTTTGTTAAATATTTGTCTATTATTGGTGACGTTTCTGAGCCAGGTACTGATATAAAATTTGTATTATTTTTATTTTTATCATTTCTCTCTTTCTTTCCGCGATTGTAAATATTTATTGCTTTTCTTTTTGTTCTTTTCAACATTCCCTCTGGATATTCAAGTTTGTCAAAGGTTTTCATAATGTAATCAAATTCGCCTTCTAGGTATTCATTACTACAGATTCGTAGTGCCCTGAGAAAAAATCCTATTACTATACCACTCTTTGTCCTATCATCATGTGCGGAGAAGTAATGTACTAAATCCTCTTTGTTTGTTTCCTTTCTGTATACTGAGAAAGTTACAGTTTTTCCCACTCGTCGCTAGGACTTAAATTCGACACTGGTATTAACACAAGGGGATTCACAGATTTTATTAAGAGAAATTGTAGATGGAGTGACGACAGCGATATTGAAAAAGGATTCAAACAGGGGATTGTTACATGTTACCAAGCGTTAGCCATTAAAAACGAATGCGTCATCCCCAGAAGATTCAAGAAAGCTTTAATAAATCTAGGCTTAGACAAAGACATAGTAATCACCAATGCAGATAAAGGAGGTGGTATCGTGATCTTATCAAAAGAGGACTATATCAGTAAAATGTTAGAGCTCTTAGATGACGACAATACTTATCGCAAAAAAAAACATATAGGTTTCGTAACGAATGAAGCAGATCAATTCAAAAAACATGCCAGAAAAATTCTTAATAAAACTGAAAAAGGAAAGAAATTAATGGGACTTTTGGAGGAATACCCCAATCCTCCCAGAATGCGCGGTATTCCAAAAATTCACAAACCCAACGTTCCAATGCGACCCATAACTTCAGGGGTTGGCAGTGCACCCCACAGACTAGCGAAATGTCTAGCCAAACCGCTATCACATTCAATGGGATCGATCTGAAATACACATTTGAAAAATTCTAATGATCTTTTGACAAGACTAAAAGATTTAGATTTCACGGGGAAAAAGTTAGTAAGCTATGATGTCAAGGCGTTATATACAAATATTTCCACTAACGGTGCGTTAGAAGCAGTAAAGAGAGTAATAAAAGATATGAACGATACTGACCTACCCATAAGAAAACAAGATTATATAGAATTGATAGATTTATGCATAAATTTCGGTGCGTTTACTTTTAATGGTGACGAATATGAACAACATAGAGGTCTCGCTATGGGTAGTCCTTTAAGTGCAGTGATGGCCTGTCTATATATGGAGTTATTAGAAAAAGAAAAATTCATCAGAATTAATGGTAGGGGATCACACTGGTTTAGATATGTAGACGACGTCCTCGCAATCATCCCCGAAAACACCAATGTAAATAATAAAGTGAGAATGCTTAACGCGGTCAACAGCGATATTCAGTTCACCGTAGAAGAGGAACAAAACGGACAATTGCCCTTCCTAGATACGTTAATACGACGAGTGGGAAAAACTGTAACTTTCTCAGTATACAGAAAGGAAACAAACAAAGAGGATTTAGTACATTACTTCTCCGCACATGATGATAGGACAAAGAGTGGTATAGTAATAGGATTTTTTCTCAGGGCACTACGAATCTGTAGTAATGAATACCTAGAAGGCGAATTTGATTACATTATGAAAACCTTTGACAAACTTGAATATCCAGAGGGAATGTTGAAAAGAACAAAAAGAAAAGCAATAAATATTTACAATCGCGGAAAGAAAGAGAGAAATGATAAAAATAAAAATAATACAAATTTTATATCAGTACCTGGCTCAGAAACGTCACCAATAATAGACAAATATTTAACAAAATCGGGTATAAACATAGCTAAAATAACTAACAAGAGGATAGGTGATTTAATAAAGACTTCTGAAAAGAGAACCAATTCCGAAAACAGCGTCGTATACAAAATCCCGTGCAATAGTTGCTCAATGGCTTATTATGGCGAATCGTCAAGAGGATTAGAAAAAAGAATTTATGAACATAAAAACGACATAAAAGCACATAGGACATCTAATTCTTTAGTAGTTCATGCGGAAAAATTCGATCATTTACCAAACTGGAGAGAAGCTGAAGTGTTACATAAAGGTTTTGATAAATTCACTAGAAGAATTGTTGAATCAGCATATATTTCTACTAATAATTCATCGAATCATCGAGGAGGGTTTATCAATTTAGCTAAAGAAACTAGTATTTTAATTCTAAAACACGCCAGAAAAACGACCTTTCCCAAGTGTCCGAAAAGATAATTAGATTTAGTACATAAACTCCAATTGCAGTTCTACATACACTTTCTGAAGAAGTTCTACGCGAACGAAACGTTAGAGTGTATAAGGTTCCGAGCCTTCCCCTGTATATATGTTCTCCATCATCCAAATAATTTGTCTAAAATACTTATCAATATATATATGTGTATATATATATCTATATCTATATATATTTATATATATATGTTTATATATCTATATGTATATATATATATGTGTATATACGTATATATATATATATATATATATATATATATATATATATATATATATATATATATACATATCACAACTGACACCACAGGCGGACGAAAGAAAGAGTTGAGTAAGTAAAACTATATATTTCGATTGCTAACTGCAAACATCTTCAGTAGGTACTAATGAAGAGGACTGTAGTTAGCAATCGAAATATATAGATTCGCTTATTCAGCTCTTTTTCTCTTCCGACTGTGTTGTCAGTTGTGATTTACAAATGTGTTACATTTTTCATCAGTGATATATATATATATATATATATATATATATATATATATATATATATATATATACATACATATATATGTATATATATATATATGTATATGTATATATATGATTATGTATATATGTATATATATATGTATATGTTAATATATACGTGTGTGTATATAACATATATATATAAATATACATATATATATATATATATATACATATTCTTATACATATACATGTATCATATATATATATATATATATATATATATACATATATATATATATGTGTGTGTGTGTGTGTGGGTGTGTGTGTGTGTGTGTGTTGTGTATTACATATGTACGTATATGTTTGTATCTATACAAACATATATACAGACATGTATATGGATACAGATATGTATATTTATACATACAGTATATATATATATATATATATATATATATATATATATATATATATATATGTTGTTCGATCTATTGAGTTGATGTGTAGTCCCATGAATGAGGTAGCTGAAGGATCCATATAGAAGGTGTTTGTCGACTCGTCGACCGCCTGGCCGGCTGCTCCGCCTCCTCACTTGCCAGGGAGCCTTGCAGAAGAGAAACCGGCTGGGAGAAGAAGAAAGAGAAGTTAGACAGGCCGACTATATAGTGAAGATATTATGAAAAATAGGCCGGCCGCCCAGGAAAAAAAAAAAAAAAAAAAATAGAAGTTGCTGGCCAACCAGGAAGAGAAGTTAAAATAGCCCGGCCGGCTAATAAATAAGCAAAGTCAGAAGATGCCGGCTGGCCAATAGAAAAGAAAAGAAGCTGCCCGTTGGCTAGGAAGAAAACAAAGGAAAATAGGCCGGGTGGTTATTAGAAAGGAAAAGAAGATGCCGGACGGCCAGATAAAGGTAAAAAAGAAAAAAAAATGGCGGTTGGCCAGGGAAAGAAGAAAGAAGAAAATGCCGGCCGGCCAAGAAAAAAGAAAAAAGAATGGCCGGGTGGAACGGGAATAATAATAATAATAAAAAAAAGAGGCCGGCGGACAACGAGAAAAAAGAAAAGGAAATAAGGACGGCCGGACATATAAACAAAGGAAGAAGAAGAAGAAGAAGAAAAGGGGAAAGGGCGGCTGGCTAAAACAATAAAAAAGAAAAAATCCGGTCGGCAAGAAAAATAAGAAAGAAAAGAAACCGGCTGTTCGAGAAAAAAAGAAAGAAAGAAAAAAATGCCGGTCGACCGGAGCTAGAAGAAAAGAGAGAAAGGGCCGGCCGTCCAGAAAAAAAAAAAAAAAAACCATACAGTCAAAAAAAAAAAGGCTAGGGAAAAAAAAAAAAAAAGGCCTGCCGGTCACTAAATGAAGTTATTTAAAAGGCCGACCGGCACAGAGAGGTGAAAGTGTCAGGCCGACTGTGATAAAAAGAAAGGAAATGGTGTCGACCGGCTGGGGAAGTAAAAATAGAAAGAGGGAAAGACAAAAAAAAAAAAAAAAAAAAAGAGGAAGAGGCTGGTCAACCACGAGTTGAAGAAATAGACAAGTTGGGGCTGCAAGCCAAGAGTTAAAAAGAGGGGAAAAGGAAGCCGGTCGGCCAGGTAGAATCGAGACCGATGGACGGGATTCCGACCGGCTGGGCGATCGGTTGTCCTTTCTAAGGGGACGGCAGCGTCCAGGCCAGTCACCTGGCGGCGCCGGCAGTCAGAATAAAGACTACGATTACTAGTCGCTCCCAACAGTGAAAGAGGGAAAGAAGGTACGGACTATGGTGTCGGGGGATGGGAAAGCAGCGGGAATTTCATCCGACGCAGGGCGATCTCGACGAAATCCGATGGAATCCGACACAGAACGGTCCTGATGGATCGACGGAATACGACGAGAAGAAGTCTCCAGTGGAGTCCGACTGAGGGTTGTGAATGCAGGAGGCCTGGCAAGCCGGAAACAGAATAATCTTTTGCTCTTGAATAACAAGAGCCGCGTTTGTCTGTGCGTCACTCCTTCTTCTCCTCACAGACTTCGAGGAACCGAGGAGGAGCCTCCGAGACGAAAAGATCATCGCCACCTGTGCAGGTCGGGAGAGAAATTGGGAAGCAAGAAATGTGGAAAATCGGCATGGAACCTCGACCGAGTTCGACCGACCCTCCCCCTGAAGAGGCCTCGAGGACTCCGAGTCCAAGGTCCTTTGAGTTTGAAAGATCGACGCAAACTCAACTCTACGTGCTAGCATTCAAGATATATATATATATATATATATATATATATATATATATATATATATATATATATATATATATATATGTATATATATACATGCATAATAATATATACATATATACATTTATATATAGTATATATATATATATATATATATATATATATATATACATATATATGAAAAAAGAAAAACAAACAAACAAATAAACTGACTGAAGACCGTTATCAATTACATTGACATTTAAATGTAATGGCATGAGAAACACCTGAGGAAACTCCCATGTTTCCAGACTTCAGGGATACACTGCGCATATATATATATATATATATATATATATATATATATATATATATATATATATATATATATACATATATATATATATATATATATATATATGTATGTGTGTGTGTGTGTGTGTGTGTGTGTGTGTGTTGAGACTCGTCAAGAATAAACTCGGATTAAGACTTTAACCTTTCCTCTTCCCACCCACTTCACACACACACACACACACACACACACACACACACACACACACACACACACACACACACACACACACACAGACACAGACACACACAAACACACACACCCATATACAGTATCTATCTATCTATCTCTCTATATATATATATATATATATATATATATGTGTGTATATATATATGTATATGTATATATGTATATATATATATTTACATATCACAACAAAGATATGTCGTAGCACATATGTAAAATAATACTGATGACCCACTTTCGGAGAAGAATAAGCGAAGATATAGAGATCTGTATATTTCGATCACTAACTGTGATCCTCTTCGGCAGATATAAGTTACAAAGTACAGAACAATGTGTATTTATAGTAAAGCAGTGAGGTAACATGAGGGGACGAGGCTCAGGTCAACACGCCCGGCACGCATGCTCGCATCTTGGTGGCTCAGGTCACATGACCGACGTTGCATGGGCCTTGGTGATTTTTGTCCACCGTTAATGTTGATGGTAACATTTTATTTATGGCAAAAGAAGAAATACAGTCTGGTGACCATTGACCATGGGAAATGTTATAATTTGGGAAATTATTTATTAAGGAGGATTCTACTATTTTTCTTCTGAAACTACATTTGGATTTATAAATTATTTCAGCATCGTCCCAATTTATTCGGTGGTTTTTATTGGCGACGTGCTGAAATACTGCGGAATTTTCCTGTCCGTATTTAACAGAGTTCTTGTGCTCCTTAACCCTGGTATTGAGATCTCGACCCGTCTGTCCCCAATATACATCATTGCAATCTAAACAAGGTAATTTATAAACTCCAGGGGTTGTATTACTCTTGGATCTGTGATGTATATTGACAACTTTACTGAACAAATTATTAGGATAATGGAAGATAAAATTTACCTTTTCCATTGATAACATGTGAGACAATTCATTGATAGATTAGATAAAAGGCAATTTTAAATGTGGACAAAAATCAACAAGGCCCATGCAACGTCGGTCATGTGACCTGAGCCACCAAGATGCGAGCATGCGTGCCGGGCGTGTTGACCTGAGCCTCGTCCCCTCATGTTACCTC
>NC_134810.1:29178874-29186374 GCF_046742065.1 Oratosquilla oratoria
CTTTTCCACCCCTGTTCTCCTCCTCACCTCCTCATTTCTCACTCTATCTAGCCTAGTAACCCCCATCATACTTCTCAGACACCACATCTCGAACACATTCAAACTCCTTCTCTCTTCCTCTCTTATGTTCCATGTTTCTGCCCCATACAGTGCTGTTGGCACAATCACTCCTTCATATAGTCTCCTCTTCGCATCCATTCCCAAATGTCTATTCCTCATTACACTCTTTAATCCACCAAGGCATATACTAGCTTCTCTCAATCTACGTTCTACCTCCACCTTCACTCCACCTAATAATATAATACAATATAATATAATATAATATAATATAATATAATATAATATAATATAATATAATATAATATAATATTATATAATATAATATAATATAATATGATGATATAATATGATATAGTATAGTATAATATAATATAGTATAATATAATATAATATAATATAATATAATATAATATAATATAATATAATATAATATAATATAATATGATATAATATGATATAATGTAATATAATATGATATAATCTAATATATATCGATGCTTCTGACCGGGTTAAACTGTTATTGTGCCGAGGGTCCCGGATTGAAAGAAGAGGAAGAAGAAGAAGAAGAAAAGGTCTTGAGTTAAGCAGTACAAGACGCAGTACTCAGTGAAGGGCGAACCCTTGTTATCAACCCCTTCGATGTCCAGCGTGCACACACGCGCCGACACACATATGGAGCGAGAAGTACCCCAACGTCTTCCAACAAACTCTCCTGGGACCATCTATCGCTCCTCCAGATCTCAAGCAAGGGACATTCAATTGGTCCTAGTGACCCGAAGACCCGGCTTACAGGCAACTCCTGCTTGAACAATAGGGGAAACAATAGGGGAAACGCCCTGACACATGCGTCGGACAAAAGGACCGTGCAACTTGACTACAAAGGGAAACGCCCTGACACAGGCGTAGGACAAAAGAGACCGTGCTACTCGACTACAAAAGGAAACGGCGCCTATCCGGCGCCTATCATCGTCGCTCAGGTATATGTATATATATACATACATACATACATATATATATATATATATATATATATATATATATATATGTATATATATATATATATATATATACATATATATATATATACCCGATCAGTATATGACGCCACTGTAAATTTATATATATGTATGTAAAATCTGGCAACCTCCCGATGTTCCTTCGGAGGTTGCATTGTATGTATACACCAGAAAGAATACTGGAACAGTAAAGAAAAGAGATCAGTTAGACTTTGTCTCTCCTAAACACCAGTAGCTTAAATGTAGATAGAACTACACATCTACATTCTGGTGTCAGAAGTGGTATCCGAAGCAAAAACTCTACCATTCCTTCGAAGCAAAAAATACGACAGCAGCTTTGGTTGAACATAACCATCTCACAGCGCAACGATCTTCGCTAAAATCCAGCATCACACACGAGACACAGACCCCTCTCCCCTGCGTCGCCAATCATCAATACGAGGAAACCCCTCATAGCTGAATCGTCCAGAATCCTATTACGAAGCACCGCCACATTGCCTCGCTGCATCCTCCAGCATCTACTACGAGGAAAATCCTTTTCGTGGCATTCTCCACCATCCACGACGCCCGCCGCCTCCACGGCAACACCAAGACGAGTTGGATGACCTCCTTTCTCCAACATCAAATCGCGCTTCACACTTCATTGTACCATCAGCCAACGATCATCTTTTACACGCCAACGATTTTCGCGGCATCAACAACCAAGCCCCCCCCCATCTCCACACATCTACCTTCGCAAGATCTCCATCTCCCTTTCCCTTTTTTCATGTCACACATTTGTTTATAATTTTGTTTTTGCAACTCACCAGCCAGATACACTATAATGATTACTCCCCCAGTTTCCAGCAGCACATCTTACTACTGATTCGTCCCACTGAATCACATTCATTCACTAACACTACGACATCATCTTGCGTAAGTAGATATGTTTCCGTTCTCATTATCATTTAGGAGCAATACAGTCACGACCCAGTTTTCTGATAATTTTGTCCATAAACGTGTCCAAACCACTCTCTGATTCGACATACCGACCCTGTAGTTGAAGCCGCTCTACGCTCAGTTCAAACAAACCAAACATGTCCCCTCTTTCTGCTAACAACTCTTCAGAAAATTTATCTGTTACTCAAAACAACATGACAACACAAAACCTCATCACCTTAGTCAAAGATTAGACAACATTACCTCTCTTTAACGGCAAGAACATTCCTGTACACAATTTCCTCTCTGAGGTTGAATCAAAGGTAACATGAAGAAACGCCACAGACGATAAGACTAAAATATCCACACTAACATCCAAAATAGATAAGGATAACACATTAACTGGTGACGTAATTCAGTCTGATTTATTTGAAGAAACCTCAACCTATCATGAATTCGTAGAACACTTTAAAAAGTCCTATGCTTCATTTGAGCCACTTGTAGCACTTTCCCCCTATACTCTTTGGCAAAAAATTACAATCATGGTCCATACAACACAAAAGAAAAAGTGGTCAAAATAGTTTCAACATTTAAAAGTGAACTCCTGGAAAGCCACAAAAACTGAGACTGGGTCTCAGACACAAAATACCATTGGAACACGTAGTCTCACTCATGGTAGACTTTCGATTACTCTCCCAATTACACCCAGACACATTCCAAAAAGCTAGCACAATTCCATTCAGACCAGGTATCACACTAGGCAAATTCTCCAGGAAATTCTCTGACACGGACAAAGCTATCACTCAGATATAGAACCAGTCTGTACCCATCGCACCCACCCACACAATAGCTCAGGTCACACGGTCCTCCTCACATAACGCGAGATCAAGAGATACATCTCGCACTCGATATCGCTCACGCCAACGCTCTCCTTCAAGAACACAATTTTTTTTTTTTTTGTACATACTACCACAAACTAGGACACTTCGTTAACACGTGTTACCATGGATACCCATCATAACCAAACAGACATTGTGATCATCACGGTACATGTCTTCACACGAGTAATCGCTGCCATGTGCTGCTAATACGGAGGCAACACAGACCAGAATCCCCAGATCGCTCTCCTCCCAGACATTCACGTAACACATCTGTTAAGCATTCACGCAACAAATCTCCTTTGTGACTACAGAATACAAAGACTCGGTGCACACCAAGGACAGTTATTCCATACCCAGACATTCAATCAACTCTACCGGTACATACCCTGGATGTCCCAGACGCTCCTATTCATCAACTTTCAATGCTACATCTAGCAACACCAAAGTGATAATATTTCTCGACACGGCCCCCCCTCCAATTAATATCATGTCAGTACACAGTTTCCACAAATTCCGCACAGAAACAAAACGTGTCACAATTTTAGAACCCCCCCGACGTCACCCTTTGCAATGTAGATGGCATACCATTCCCTATTATTGGTCAATTCTCCCCAGACATTAGTTTCAAAGATGAGTGCCCACGTTCCTGTTGATATCCTCATAGGCTTAATATTGATGAAGTAACGTAACATAACCATTTACCCAGCTCAAAATGGCATATTTTATGCAAATCAACACCTCCCTGCATTGCCATCAGCAACTTTCCACAAAGTCAACCACATCAACTTGGCAGAGCAGGCAGAACATGATTTAACGTCAGTTAATTCTAGGCGGCCCCCCCCCATCCAAATTCACTCTGCTTCATCACACAAGGATGCACCAGCTGCTAGCACAAATGGCACCAACACCCGAACACCTTCCCACGACTCTAACTCTGCTACTATACTGACAACTGTGGACTTGTATTCCAAGCGTAACAAGCGCACTAACTCCTCCTGCATGTCCAAATCAGCAAAACCAAGGACAAAACACCCAGTAAATACCGTTGATCATTCACCGCCTGAGGACATCTGCTTGCCCCTATTAGAGGAATCCAGCAACCAATCAACTCCATTCTCGGAAGTGTTATGTACATTCAAACACACTAACGCAGCGCTCATCAGCCCAAAGACGCTGTTTGCTCGTGAATATACAAAGATACACATACGAGTTTTCCAAGCATAAGACACTTATGTCTTCTGTATGCCAGAAGCTTGCCGTGCCAATTACATTTCCCTGCTTTCAGCCATTAACTATACGTCAAAGAAAGGCCATACTTGCATTTTAATTGGCAATGACACTGACACACCCCCTCCATCTCACAGTTGGTAAAAGCATGTGCGATTTCGAAGTATATCCTTCATGCATCAAAGTCATGTATGATAAATTCCCCACTTCTCAAGTTTGTACCACAATTTCCGACGTGCCCACAACAAAGGAACCCATTGACGAATCACATTTCAACCACATAGACTTCCCTAATGCACAAGCCGACTTGCTTGCACTTTGCAACAAGTCCAGCTATCCCATTGCCACTCCAGGTGAACCCCTTGGAGTCACTAATAATATTCAGCATCATATACCCCTTTGTGAGAACCCTAAAACACGTTACATTCCTGCATACATATTACCACACAGCAAACGCATGATTGTAGACAATCTTATTCAAGACATGATTGCGCACGACATTATTGAACTATCCATCAGCGAATGGAACTTCCCCTCTTTGTCGTTCCCAAACACGATGGTTCCTTCCGCCCTGTAGTTGATTTCAGATAGTTAAATAAGCTAATCATACCAAATAGACACCCAACCCCTCTCTTACAAGACATCTTTCACTCCGTCAGTGAAAACAACGTTGAGTTCGCGACCTTGTGCCTTATGTCGTGATATTTCCAGATTTTTTTTTTTTTTGCTCCAGAATCTAGGCCTCTGACAGCTTTTAGTACACCCACAGGCCATTATCACTTCAAACGACTAGCCATGGGTCTTATTTCAGCTTCTTCGGTGCTCACACGACTTATGAACACAGTACTTGCAGGTCTCATAGGTCATTCAGTGTTCGTGTTCCTTGATGACGTGATCATTGCTTCCAAATCCTTTGGCGAACATTTACACACTCTACACACTGTCTTCTTACGACTAAAAAAAGCAGGTCTCAAACAGAAGTTTAAGAAGTGTTCCTTCCTTCAGAGAGAAATACGCTTCCTATGGCATGTCCTTAATTCACAAGGAATTTTAACCTCGCAGGACAAGGCAGTCATTGATTTTCCACGCCCTACTTCTGTAGAAGACATACATTCATTCTCTGGCCTGTCAGGATTTTACAGACGTTACATTCAAGGTTACGCTACTATAGCAGCACCATTAACTTCAGTATTTAAGAAGGATACACCCTTCATTTGGACACCTGACCAATAGAAAGCCTGTATTGACTTAGAGAAAGCCTTAACCATGACATCTATCCTTACTTTCCCAAACCACAAGCTTCCTTTCACAATCTACACTAATGCGTCCTACACAGGACTTTGCGCAGTCCTCATGCAACACCACGGCAAAAAACTCAGAACAATTGCATATGCTAGTCATGCGAGTCACACACTCAACAAATACAAGCGAAATTACTCAGGCATAGAAGCTTTAGCAGTTATATACGCACTCAAACATTCCAAAGAGATAATCCTTGGTTACGAAACACATATATGCAGATCATCATCCAATCTTACACCACTTCAAAGGAAAGAATATTTTAGGAAAAATTACCCGCTGGTTCCTTATCATACAAGAGGTCTAGCCAACCTTTCATTTTGTTCAAGAAAAAGCGAACCTACTTGCAGAGGCTCTAAGTCGCCATATTGCGACCATCGCTCACAATCATGTTTCAGCAACTCTTACACAAGCGCGCGTTCCCGCAGCGCAGAGATCAGACCCTCTTTGGAAACGTGTCATATACTTCCTCGAATATGCAGACACAACTGACACAGAAACCTTTCCTTCCGATATCGACAATTACACGTTAGTATAACAAAACAACACTAACTAACAAACATGAACCCAGCAGATCAGTGTTTCAACTTCCCTACGGATCTCATTCTAGAAATTTTAAAACTTATACACTATTCCCCCATTGCTGAACACCCTGGCAAGGAGAAATGTGTTACACAAGCAAGATTACACTACTTCTGGTTAACCATGAAGGATATACACGCCTACATTAACGCTTGTCACCCTTGTGCGATACACAAAGGTCATATCAGCGGTCATGTTCCAATTCTCACCCTACCTCATCTAAACTATTCGACACAGTCGCTGTTGATCTTCTTAAGTTACCACTTACACATAGCAGAAACCAATACCTCTTTGTGTCGACCATTTTTTAACGATTCTGTATTCTTTCCCCCATACCAGACAAAACAGCACAACACGTAGCAAAGACTCTTATTGACAAACTTATGTGCCCTATACTACACCCAAAAATCTGATTTCTGACAACGGGACTGAATTCAACAATGATATTTTTTCGCACATTTGTAATTACTTTCAAACCAAGAAATGCAACACCACTGCTTATCACCCTAGTTCAAATGGCTTAGTTGAACGCCAGAATAGAAACATTCTCAATGTTCTTAGACATCTTGCTTCTGATCTTCACTCTTCTTGGGATGAACATGTCCGCATGATTCAAGCTTGTATAAATAGTTCCATTAATAGGTCAATATCAGAATCTCCTCATTTTCTCCTCTTTGGCTCGGACGAAAGGCTTCCATATGATTTTCTTCTTTCAGAATTACCCCTCATTTACAATTTCAATTATTATTTCAAGGTCAAAGTAACAAATTTCAATAATCTTTTCAAAAGAATACACAATACTCTTCATCTAAGGACGAAATGGTCCGTTTACATAACAAATCAGCCAGAGCTGGTACCTTTGAAATTGGAGACATTTATTACACCCTTAACCACACCCCCACCTCGAAGCTCTCTCCTAAATTCTCTTGGTCCTATTGTTTTATTGGACATAAGTCAAAGAACAAAGTCAAAGCACTCAGTTTGCACGATCTTGCAGAGACCATCTTGCACAAAGATCATAACAAAAGTCCTCCATGGCCTCGACATAGAGACTGTCCCTTCACAACTCATATTAACGCTAAAATAAAGGACTATCACCAATTCTCTCCACCAAAACCTCTAGTTCCCCTCCCCCGCTATAATCTTCGCAATCGAGCGACAACTCCATAAATGTACATTTTGCCTAGGTGAACGGAAATAATATCTACTTCCTCATGTTCATACAGTTAAGTCTATTTCATTCAATTCATGAGTATTTCCCGATACCACCATTATTCCAACATTATGTGGATTTATCTTCATGCCAAGGTTCTACAAAAGGCCTTGTATTGTTTCTTATCATTCACGAGTACCAGTCTCACTGAGGACAGTGAGTAGTTCTGGCCGAGCGTCTGTTATCAACACCTTCGATGCCCAGCGTGACACGCGCGCCGGCACTCATATGGAGCGAAAAGTACTCCAACATCTTCTAACCAACTCTCTAGGGACCGTCTATTGTTCCTCCAGATCTCAAGTAA
>NC_134810.1:29196374-29198874 GCF_046742065.1 Oratosquilla oratoria
TTCGAGTAAATTTGTCACGCAAGAACGTTTTCGTCTGAAACCGTGCTGGCTATCAATTATCAAACAGTTACTTTCTAAATGATGTTCGATAGCATCTCTGGTGATAGTTTCCATAATTTTTCTTACGATTGAAGTCAAACTTATAGGCCTGTAGTTATTTGGTTTCGACCGGAACGAATCACTTTCACGCTTTCGCCATTGTAACCATATGAGAAATTCGCCTCTTGGCGTCAGAGCGGTAGGTTCGAGTCCTATGCGCGACGGCCATAAAAATGATCTGATGTCGCTGTTCACTAGCAAATTTCTCATATGGTTACAATGGCGAAAGCGTGAAAGTGATTCGTTCCGGTCCTTACCCCCTGCTACGAGTGTGGTTGGCTCTCTGGTGAAAAAGGAAATAGGGGTCGCAGGCAGCGATCTTTCCTAATCTCGGGAACCAGTAGCGTTCCGAGTTCAGAGAGTTTTAACCATCAGTGGCTGAGCGGATTAAGGCACTGTCTCAGGAGCCTCTTGGCGTCAGAGCGGTAGGTTCGAGTCCTATGCGCGACGGCCATAAAAATTATCTGAGATATATATATATATATATATATATATATATATATATATATATATACATACATATATATATATACATATATATATATATATATATATATATATATATATATGTGTGTGTGTGTGTGTGTGTGTGTGTGTATGAATACATATGTTAATATATGTATATATATATATATATATAAATCATCTGATTGATGTCGCTGTTCACTAGCGAATTACTCATATATATATATATATATATATATATATATATATATATATATAAATGTATATGTGTATATATATAGATATGTATATATATATATATATATATATATATATATATATATATATGCGTATACTGTATATATATATATACTAGCCAAATTATCCGCGCGTTGCTGCGAGTTCGTGAATAACTCCTAACCTAACCATAGCCCATCTAACTTTAACCGTTAACTCTAACCTTTTTTTTTTAATAAGATATAGTTATCCAAGTACCTGGAGTGATAGGGTATCAGAATATATATGTTTATGGGGGTCTGTCTCGATAACTGTAGGAGTTCGTGTGCAAACAAACAGACAGACAAATGAAAGATAGTTATCCAAGTATCTTGGGTTATAAGGTTTCAGAATATGTATGGTTATAGGGGTTTATCTGCTAAAACCTAGGAGGAGTTTTTGAATAATCTTTAACCTAACCATTGTAGTGGATTGTTAACACTACATGGTGAACGGTACTCGGCAGTAATAGAAGAATTGAAACAAACTTTAAATGTTTTTTGACTCGGTTATTGCATATCCACCCGCAATAAAATGAAATAAAAATAACCAATATTTGAACCCCTGGTAAAATTATACAATCATTTTACATTTACATGCTTTCTCCTTACAAAGGCTATCATGATTTGTGGCAACAGTAATTTCACGAATATAAATAATATCAATGGACACATACAATGGTTTGTTTAATCGTAGTAATTATTATGTCACAAAAATGCTACGCGCGTTAAGGGGAAACTACAGTAGTGGCGTGTTACCACACCATACCCCACCTAACTTTAACCCTTAACTCTAACCAAAATATCTTTTTTAATGGAATATAGTTATCCAAGTACCTGGAGTGATAGGGTATCAGAATATCTATGGTTATGGGGGTCTATCTTCAAAACCCTAGGAGGAGTTCGTGAACAAACAAACAAACAGACAGACAAACAGAGGCTACTACTTTATTGTAGTAGATGCACATATACATATTACAGCCCTCACACGAAACCTTCATTTGATTCTAAGAATCTTTTAGTGTAACACATAGGTAATTTTTTTCTTCTAAGATTCCTGTTACTTAAAACTTGGAATATCATTGTATCTTTTAATAACTCACTGGCATATATATAAAGAAATATATATATACATATAAAGAAACTGTTTATTAAGAACTCTCCATTAAATTCATGAGGGTGTATATATAAGATACCTTGTAAATTTTTTTTAAAAATTTTACGTGGGATTAACATGTAAAGAGCTATCAACCAGACTAAAACAACATAAGTATAGCATCTGAGCAGCACAAAAATGTATTGTTTTATTTTTTCATATAAGAGATTCTAATCATAGTATAGACTTGTCTAGAGCTTCTTTGGTTTTATCTTGTAAGTCCATAATCAAAAGAAATATAGAAAGTAGTTTTGTTAAACATATTTAAGTAGTTAACTTGAATATTAGTAATTGGATGTACAAATTAGATAATTTTAGCATTGAAAATATTTGTTAGCAAGTTGTAGACAACCAATAAACAATTTGTAATATAATTTGGCTCAAGAAGTCACACTGTGATGCCTGGCGAGCTGCCCCAGTTTGACTCTTTTTGTATTAATACTGGTGTTTTCGTATTTTCTCTGTACTTTTTCCCTTGGAGATGTGAAATACACAAAAGCGCTTGGGATTTTCTTGTTTTCCTTTT
>NC_134810.1:29213874-29231374 GCF_046742065.1 Oratosquilla oratoria
CACACACACACACACACACACACACACACACACACACACACACACACACACACACACACACACACACACACACACACACACATCAGTCATTACAGTGTAAAAACGTCTCAACCAGAGCCCTCGAGAAACAATGGAACTTCTCAACTATAAATATAACAGGAAGCCTAGTTTGTATCAGATGGGAAAGGGAATATTTGTGAGTGCCCATGATGATCTAATATAGTAGAAAAAGTGAACATTGAAGAAAATGAAAATGAATCGAAACATACCAGGGAATAGTATGTTTTGGAAGAACAGAGACCCTTACTGGCACAATACCGAAGCGTAGCGAAAATATCGAAACACCTTTGGGTGTTTTAAGGTATGATGAAGATTTTTATTTATTTAATAAATATGACAAGACTGAGTAGAACTATATATATAGAAAAAGAGATGAGATCATGGAATCAAGAGATTATGGAGTTAAAGAAAGAAATCATGCACCTAGAGAATGAGTACAACGAATCTTACAAAGAACTGAGGGGCTTAAGGAAAGAAAATACGGAAATAAATGACGAGGTAAGTGAATAAAAAAAATTCAATCAAAGTAAAAAGTGAAAATGAAAAGATGAAAAACAAAAATACCACCAATAGTGAGACTTAAAAAAAAAAGAAGTGAATGAACAAATTAAGGCAGGAAATATAGGAGAGGATGACTTACAGAAAATCAGAAAGGATGGAAAAAAAAGGAACAAAAAGCCAAGAGATAGCTTTCAAAGAAATTATCCAACAACAAATGCAGGAGAATACCAAAGACACAGTTATTCAAGTAATTAAAGAGAGAGAGAGAGAGAGAGAAGGTTAGAGATACAGTAGACAAAAAAAAGTGCATAGTAGTATATGGTATAAAGGAAAAACATAACTTAGGTACTAAGAGAGAGAGAGAGAGAGAGAGAGAGAGAGAGAGAATGAGAGAGAGAGAGAGAGAAAGAGAAGGAAATAGCAAGAAAAATTCTGAAAGCAGTACAAGACGAGGAGCAAGAAATAGAAAAGGAAATAGAAGAGCATAGAATGGGGCAATACTCAAAAGAAAAAAATCGACCTCTAAAGATCAAATTAAGGTCACAAATGGTAGCAGAAGTATTAGCAAAAGCAGGAAGGCTAGCAAATAGTGAAAACAAAAGTATATGGATAAAAAGTAAATGAACGATGAAGAAAAACAGAGAAGACACTAAGAAGTGAAAAAAGGAGACCGAAAAGAAGTTCTATTGGAGAGTACTAGACATGAGAAAATGGTATAAAAAAAATAAAAAAAATGAGTAAGAGAGAATGAAATAAAGAAAAAAAAAATTGGTTTATACTAACATAGACGGTTTTATTTCAGGATTAAATGAACTAAATGGTTATCTGTCAGAAGAAAAATAGAATATAATGGGAATTGTGGAGACGAAATTAAGGGTCCATTACCACCAAATAGCAATGGATAAGGATTACTGGATGAAAAATAGAGGAAAAATAGGGTGGATGAGTCATGTTTTTTATTAAGAAAAACTTAAATGTGACAAAAGTTACAGAGGGAGAAAACAGTGTGGAAATGGTCATGATAAAAGTTGAAAATAGTGACATGAATAGTATAAAGTTTGTGGCGACTTACAGTATGTGCCCCCATAACGGGTTCTTGGAAAGAGAGCCATTATTCTAAAATGTTAGAAGAGACAAGGCATTCATTAAATGAGAAGCTGAAGGATGGAAGAAACGTAGTACTTATGGGAAATTTAACTGCAAAAAATATGTTGGGAAGAGATGATAGTGAAAGGTGGAGAGGACCTTTGGGGAAATATATTACTAGACATGACTATAGAATATACAATGACACAATGGGTAAAAGAAAGCACTAGATATAGAAATAAAGAACCGTCGAAACTAGATGTAATATTTGCATGAGAGCCTGAACTTGTGGATAAAATGAATACAAGACACCAATTGGGAAGAGTGACCATATACTACTTGAGCTTGAACTAAAAGAGGAAATATATAAGGAAAAAAATGAGAAATGCAGAAAAGGAAGACTGATGTATAACAAAACGGTCTTTGGAAAACTTAAAAACTTCTTTCAAAAAGTGAATTGGAAAAATTCTACAATAGACACAAGTGGAAAAGAAATGGATGATTATGAAAGGAATCTACAACGAAGGAGTGGATGAATATGTACTAAAATAAAACCAATAAAAGGTGTATATTAAGTGCTGATTTAACAAAAGGTGCAGTGAGGCGAAATATAGAAGAGATAAAGCTTGGAAAAGATGGAGAAAAGACAAAAAATCTGGAAAGTGGCAAATATATATCAATCAAAGGAATGAATATGTAAAAGTACGCAGGGAGGGAAAAATAAACTATGAAAAATATAGTAGAAAAATATAAGGACCAACCAAAATTATTCTATAGATATGTGAATAGTAAACTAAAAAAACAATCAGGAAATAGTAGTATTACGCCAAGGGAATATAAAATACACTGAAGATATAGAAATGGCTGAAATCATGAACAAACACTTCAAGTCTGTGTTCACTAGAAAAGATAGACAGCATGGGGATGAAAGAAGTGAGATCCCCCCCCCCCCATAAGAGAAATAATTGCAACAAGAAAAGAAATAATGGACCAAATAATAAAACTTGTTGTCAGGAATCGCACGGCCCGGATGGAATTGCAAACTGGATACTAAAAGAATGTATAAGGTAATAAGCTGCTCACTCAAAGAAGGAAAATTACTGGAAGACTGGAAAAATGACAATATGGTACCAATATATAAAGGGAAAACAAGGAAGACCCAACAAATTACAGACCGACCTCTTTTACAAGTATAGTAGCCAAAATTTGTGAAAAAGTTATTAAAAATAGGACAAAACATCTGGAGGAAAACAGTATGCTAAACCAGAGACAATCCGGATTTGGACAGGGAAAGTCAAATCAAATCAAATCAAATCAGCCATCCTGAGTCCACTGCTGAACAAATGCCTCCTTCATAGCATTCCATGAATCACACGACCGCGGCATCTTCTGCCACGTAACTCCTGTAAACTTCTCGATCTCGTCTCTCCACCTTCTGTTTGGTCTCCCTCTTCCACGTTTCCCATCTCGCGGCGTCCACTCGGTAACACACTTGGTCCATCGCTCATCAGTCGTTCGCACTAACTTACCTGCCCAATTCCACTTCCTCTCTTTTACTGCCTTCACAATATCTTTTACTATATTTTGCTCTCTCACCCAACTTGCTCTCTTTCGGTCTCTCAGTGTTATTCCTATCATTGATGTCTCCAATCTCCTCTGTGCAGTCCTTCGTTTTGTTTCCATCGCTTTCGTTAGTTTTCAAGTCTTACACCCGTAGATTATTGCTGGTAGAATGCATTGATTGTAAACTTTACGTTTCAAACATAAAGGTAGAGAGCCTCTCAGGATTTTAATATATTTACCAAACACTTTCCAACCAATTGTAATACGTCTTTTTATTTCATTATCATGATCTTTGGTCACTTTCTCCATCTGGCCTAAATAATTATACTCTTCAACTTCCTAAAGACTCTCATCATCAAATATTATCTCTTTACTCTGAACTTTCGTGTTGAACATTACTTTGGTTCTCATTTATTTTTAAACCTACTATGAGACTTTCCTTGTTCAGATCACTTAGCATATCTTGCAAATCGTCTGCTCTTTCTGAAATAAGAATAATGTCATCTGCAAACCTTAGGTGGTTCAAATATTCGCCATCTTCAAACCTTTCTCTTCCTAACTCAACCTTTTGAAAATCTCTTCCGAGCAAGCTGTAAATAAATTTGGTGAAATGGAATCGCCTTGTCGTACTCCTATCTCGATCTTGATCTTTTCTGTATCTTTATGTAGTTGAATTATAGCGATACCTTTCACATAAACCTATTCTAAAACCTTTAGGATCTGTTCGGTTGTATCCTGCTTGCGTAACGAGTTTAGTACGGCTATCTGTTCTACCGAGTCAAAGGCTGTCTCGTAATCTACAGAAGCTAAACAAAAAAGTATATTGTGCTCTGTCGTTTTCTCGATTAGTTGGTTCATCGCCTGCAAATGGTCTAGAGTCGAATATCCGCTCCTAAAGCCTGCCTGTTCTCTCGGTTGGTTTCCATTTAAACTTGAATTAGTCTATTTGGAGAATATATATATTTGATAGCAAGCTAATTGGTCGATAGTTACTAAGGTCCTTCTGATCTCCTTTTTTATAAAGCAAAATTACTATAACATTGCACCACGATTCAGGAACGCTTTCCTAACGTAAGCACTGGGTGTACAACTGAGTTAACTTAATATGAACTTCTTTCCCTGCTTCTTTCAACGGATCTATAGATATACCATCTTCCCCGGGTGCTTTTCCTCGTTTCATATTTTTTAAAGCAATCTCTACTTCTTCCTTTGTAATCTCTGGTACACTAATAACGTCTACAGACGAATTTACTGACTCAACTACGGTCTTCGACGAGTAAAGCTCTTGATAAAATTCTTCTACTCTTTTTACCATTCTGTCTCTGCAGTTAATGATTTCTCCATTTCTATCTTTCAAACATATCATTTACTGTCTTCCTAAAGCATGTCTGCGCTCGGTTCCTTTAATACTTTTGCCTTTCCAAATAATTTCCTCTATTTCATCCATATTTCTCTTTTTTTCTCTGATCTTTGCCTTTGTTGATAAGCTTGTTTAATACTAATCTTTGTATTTCGTCTTTCCTGCTTTTAATCTCCATGGTCCTTTTTGTAATTAGGTCATTTGTAGCTTTAGAGTATCTATTTTCTTTAATTAAATAATTTTTGTATTCCCTACTTTTTCTGCCGATGCCCAAATGATATTCACTAAATTTAAATTCATATCTTCGACGGTGTCTTCGCTGGATCTTAGAACTTCGAATCTATCTTTAATTTCTAACTGAAATTTCTTATTATTATCCTTAACCTTTGTAAGGCTGCTTTTCTTTTTTAAAACTAGTTTATTTCTCTCGGCTCTGAAATTAAATTTAGCTGTGTAACCTATCATTCTATGGTCACTACCTATGTTGATTTTTATGACCGTAACATTGCTAACGCTCTTGTTCTCATCTCCATTTGGAGTTTTCCAGGTCCGTTTACGACCTACACGCTTTTGGAAGAAAGTGTTCATTATCCTCATGTTGTAGTTTTGCAAAATTGACTAAAATCTCGCCTCTATAATTTCTTTCATTTACTCCAAACTTTCCAATGCACGACTCATCTCCCATCTTCTTTCCCACTTTAGCATTAAAGTCGCCTATTACCAACGTGTATTTACTTTTTTCTTGATCCATTACCTGACTCAAATCATCATAGAAAGACTCAATTTCCTCGTCTGAACTCAGTGAAGTTGGTGCATAAACCTGAACTATTTTTAGAGTGTACCTTTTACACAACCTAATCACAATCCGAGCTACTCTGAACTTGACTAAGTTACCAGCAACCTCTCGGTTTATCAAGAATCCTACTCGACTAGATCTTTCTTTGTCCTTACCTCTATAGTAAAACAGATGGTGACCCTATTGTAATTGTATCAGCTTTTCTTCCGTTCTTCGAACTTTGTTCAGCCCTATGATGTCCCACTTAATGTTATCTAGTTATTCTATTAAACTCTCTAGCCCGTGGTCTTCTGAGAGAGTTCTTACGTTGTAAGTATAGATCTTCATTTTCTTCATGTTGTTTAATGTCCAAGACTGCTTGGACAGTGCTTACATTCGGTGGCACATTGCCCGTAAGCACATGAGGCAATGTGGCTGGACCTTTAGAAGACGATAATCCAACAGGAGCGCTCGGTTTTGTTTTGGTTGTGATATTCATATTGGCTATGAAGGGGTGCTGGCAGTAATCTCACCTCCTTGCCAACTGGTTTCTGGTGAGATATTTCCCTGGTGTCACCTTATTATATTCGGTGAAGCCCTATATCTATAGGGTGCCCAATGGTCCACGCCGTCATTATGACGGTACCCCATATATCTATGAGGAATTTCCCTGTTCGCCATTAGGGACGTGCCAGTTAACAGTGGGTCCTGCACCTGTGTGAGCTGCTCTTTGTCTTATCTTTCTCACAAAAACCTGTTCAATGTGGGTGACCCTGCAGAGATTTCCTCTCTATCGATATAGCTCTTGTAATCATTAAGATTCTCAAGCCTATCCACCACGTCAAGGTATCAACTCTCGGATAGGAAGGGAAGGTCATGTGCTACAAATTTGATCTGTTTCTATTTAAGACTAATAGATATAATACAAGAAAGGGATGCATGGGCTGAGTGTGTTTTCCAACATTTACAAAAACCTTTTGATAAGGTACCACACCAAAAATATTAAGAAAACTGGAAACCATAGGAGGGATACAAGGAAAACTATTGAAATGGATGGAGGATATCTTACATGAAAGAAAAATGAGAGTAGTGCTCAGAGATAAGAGTTCTAGTTGGTGTCCCACAGGGATCAGTATTGGCTCTGATAATGTTTGCTATTTATGTAAACGTGTAGAATGTTACATAAACTTCTTTGCAATTGACGCAATACTGATGAGGAAAATAAGTACAGAAACGGACTGCGTGTCGCTTCTGAGAGATCTTAACAGGGTTTGGGAATGGAGTCATAAGTGGGAAGTGGACTTCAACATAAAGAAATATAGTATAATGGAATTTGGAAAAAAAGGAATATCAGGACACTATAAATCGGTACAAAGGAAGTAAAGAAAGTGAAAAATATAATTACAAGGGAGTAAATATCACAAAAGCCATGACTCCTGATAAACAGATAGATAAAATTGTCGGAGAAACCTACAACTTGCTAAGATCAATAAAGGTGGCCTTTAACTACTTGGACGGAGAAATGGTGAAGGAAATGCTAGTCACACTGATAAGGCCAAGACTGGAGTATGCAGCGACACTATGGACACCCAGTACTAAAAAAAATATAAAGAAAATTGAAAGAATCCAAAGAGCGATTACGAGGATGGCCCCAACACTTTCAAAACTGTCATATGAGAGATTGTCAAAGCTGGAATTACCGACTCTGGAACAAAGAAGAGAAAGAGGTGACTTATTGGTCATCTATTGAATCATGAGAGGCATGGAAGTCCTTGATAGAGAAGACTTATTAAATTGGGATAAGAGAAGTACAAGAGGACACGAAAAGAATCTCAAAAAGGAAATTTATAGAAGAGATAAAAAAAAAAAAATCCACACAGAGTGGTGGATGTCTGGAACAAATTGGACGAACCAATAGTGTATGCAAAAACCATTCATGAATTTAAGAGCAAACTAGATAATGCAAGATACAAAGATGGGACATCACGAGCTTAGCTTCCCTTCCCGTGAGATACAACTAGGTAAATACACACACACACACACACACACACACACACACACACACACACACACACACACACACACACACACACACACACACACACACACACACACACACACACACACACACACACACACACACACACACACATTGGACACCGAAGTGAAAGGAAGTGCAGCGTTTGAGCGCATATCTAGCGGTTTTGTCGCCGAATACGAAGGAAACCAGTTGTTATTGTACGGGATGGGTAAGCTGTGGTTCCCGGTAAATAAATCAAGCTCTTGAAAAAGTATAGTTTTGGCAAAATGGAGAAAGAAAAAGAAGAAAGAAAAATAAACGAACCAACGTAAAGAGGACTGGATACAAGTATTGTGGAAAGTCCAAGAGGTGTCATCCCCAAAAGAACTTGTTTGATAGATACTCCAAGAAAAAAACAAAGGTGGAAGAATAAAAGTTTTTCAGGGTTTCAAAGAAACCCAGGTAAAATAGGTAAAAGTTTAGATATAGATAGAGGAATTAGATATAGTAATGCATTAAGAAATTGCGAAGTAAATGACTTAATGGAAGAAATCATAGATTTAAAATTAGGTTACCGAGCTGTACTTAGGGAATTGATTACTTTGCGTAAGAGTAATGAGCAAACGATTAAAGAATTAAGTGACTTAAAGAGCGAAATTGAAATTCTCAAAAGAGAAAACGAAAGAATGAAGAATGAGGACAAAAATAGAAACGAAGAAATGAAAAAGGAGGTCAAAGATCAATTACAAGTAGTGGCCGGAAAGGTGGAAGAGTCAATCAAAGAAACAGACCTCATTGAAATAAAAAATCAATGGAAACAAGAACAGGAAAATATATATGTATTTTTTTTAGAGAAATAGTACAAAAGCAGATGGGGGAAAATACAAAAGAAACAGTTATGAAAGTAATTAAAGAAAAGGAAAATTGGGTGAGTGATACAATTGACAAAGGTAAGTGCATTGTGGTCCATGGTATCCAGGGAAAACATGATATGTATAGATACCAGAGAGAAAAGGAGGAGAAGGAAATAGCTAAGGAAATTTTGAAAGAAATACAGGATGAAGGGCAATTTTTTTTATAAAGAAATCGACGAAATCCACAGGATAGGCAAATATTCAAAAGAAAAACAACATAGACCTCTGAAAATAGAAATAAGAACACAAATGATACCCGAGGAGGTATTATCGAAAGCGGTTAAATTGGCAAACAGCGAGAAATTCAAACGTGTATGGATAAAAAAGGAAACAAGTGATGAGGAAAAAGAGAAAGACAAAGCTCTCAGAATTGAAGCCAATGATAGAAATCAGAAAAGAACAGAGACGGGAAAAAAGCGAGTTTTTTTTGGAGAGTGCTGGACTTGAGACAAAAAAATGGTATATAAAGAAATGGAAACTTAAACCAAAAAAGAAAAGAAAATATGAAACTAAAAGTGGCATACACAAATATCGATGGCATGATCTCTGGAATCAATTAACTAAATGACTATCTAGAAATAGAAAAACCTGACATTATGGGAATTGTAGAGACAAAACTGAAAGGACCTCTATCAACAAGCATAGTGGGACAAGGTCTATACAACCACTGGGTGAAAAATAGAACAGACAAGCAGGGAGGAGGTGTCATGATATTGACCAAAAAGGGTCTAAATGTGACAAAGATTAATGAAGGCCAAGGCAATGTAGAATTAATTATGATCAAAATTGTAAACAAAAAGATGAAAAGCAGAAAATTTGTAGCAGTGTATGTACCACCAAAAACACAGGCTTGGTCGGATAGCGAACATTCTAAATTACTGGAAGACACAATGAATGTGCTAAACGAGTTACTGAAAGAGGGTGGAAGGGTGGAAACATAGTAATCATGGGCGATTTTAATGCAGAAATTATAGTAAAAGGGGGAGAAAAACTTTGGAGCAACATTCTACTGGATATGACCATCGAAAACACCCTAAAACAATGGGTTAAGGAAAGTACTAGATATACTCATAGAAACAATGAGGAGCCGTCGAATCTAAACTTAATATTAACTTCTGAACCAGATATTGTGAACAAAATGGAGTATAAAACACCACTTGGTAAGATTGACCATATACTAATAGCGTTTGAATTAAAAGAACAGAACAATGTAGGTAGGAATGATAAACATAAAGAAGGAAGATTATTGTACAACGAAACGGATTTTGTAAAACTAAAGAGGAAACAAAGATGGAAGACAAATGGAACATATTCAAAGAAAAGTACAAGGAAGGAATTGACAAAATGTACCAAAAAAGAAACAAAAAGAGATTTATATAAAGTGTTGGTATAACAAAAGGTGTAGTGAGGCTAGAGAGAGAAGGGACAAAGCCTGGAAAAAAATGGAAAAAAGAAATAAAATCCAAATGGCAATATACATAAAACTTAGGAACGAATATGTAAATATACGCAGGAAAAAAAAAGATATTATGAAAAAGATATTATAGACAAATATAAGGATCACCCTAAACTCTTTTACAGATATATAAATAAAAAACTAAAGGATAAACATGAAATAGTGAAACTGCGTGAAGGAGATAAAGAATATATAGATGACACAGAAATGGTAGAAGATATGATCAGACATTTCAGGTCTGTTTTTACAATTGAGAGCTCACAATATTGGGAAGATGGACAACAAGAAAGATCACCCAAAATGAAATAGATAAAGGTAACACAAAAAGAAATATGAGACCAAATAAAAAATCTAGATGTCAGGAAATCGCATGGACAGGATGGAATTGCAAATTGGATACTGAAAGAGTGTATAGACGAACTGACAGACAAATTATACAATATAATAGACTTCTCACTCAAAGAAGGAAAGGTACCGCAAGATTGGAAAGATGCAAACATAGTACCAATATATAAAGGAAGAAGTAGGGAAGATCCTACAAACTTCAGACCGGTATCCCTTACAAGCACAGTAGCAAAAACATGCGAAAAAGTCATCAGAAACAAATGGACCAAAAACTTGGAAGAAAATAGAATAGTAAACCCTAAACAATTTGGCTTTAGAAGTGGAAGATCGTGTACCACAAATTTAATTTGTTTTTACTCGAGATTAATTGAGATAATACAAGAAAGAGATGGGTAGATTCCGCCTTCTTGGAGGAATATAAGGTAAGCTGCTGGAATGGATGAAGGATTTCTTAATTGGGAGAAAAATGAGAGTGGTACTTAGAGACAAAAATTCGAACTGGGAAGATGTGAAAAGTGGCGTCCCGCAAGGCTCTGTATTGGCTCCTTTATTGTTTGCCATATATATAAATGATATGGATGAGGGAGTAAAATGTTATATTAACTTCTTTGCTAACGATGCCAAATTACTCAAGAGAGTAAGAACAGAAGAAGATTGCAGATCGCTACAGGAAGACCTAGACAAAATATGGGAATGGAGTCAGAGATGTGAGATGAACTTCAACATTAAGAAATGTAGCATAATGGGATTTGGAAAAGCAAAAATAGAGTATCGGGTCAATATAAAATTGGAAACAAGGAAGTCAAAAAAGTCGATTCAGAAAGGGACCTGGGAGTAATCATCTCAAGTGACTTGACACCTGATAAACATGTCAATATTATTTGGAGAGACTTTAACTTACTAAGATCAATGAAAGTGGCCTTCGACTACATGGATGGGGAGATGGTTAAAAAAATAGTGGTTACACTGATAAGACCTAAACTAGAATATGTTGCAACACTGTGGGCACCTAGCACAAAAAAGAAAATAAGAAAATTAGAAAGAATCCAAAGAGCAGCGACAAAAATGGCACCTACACTGTCAAATCTGACATACGAACAAAGATTGGAGAAATTACATCTATAAACACTGGAACAGAGAAGAGAAAGAGGTGATTTGTTGACCATTTACAGAATTATGAAAGGGATGGATATTCTCGATAGAGACGACTTATTAAAGTGGGACAGAAGAGAAACAAGAGGACACGAAAAGAAGCTAAAGAATGACAGTTACAGAAGAGACTTGAAAAAGAATAGCTTCCCACATAGAGTGATTGATGTCTGGAACAAACTAAACTGAGAAACAGTGGGTGCCAAAACTATACGCGATTTTAAGAATAAACTGGATGCGGAGAGATACGAAAACGGGTCACTACGAGCATAGCTCTCGTCCCGTAAAATACAACTAGGTAAAACTAGGTAAATACGCACACACGCATACACACACACACACACACACACACACACACACACACACACACACACACACACACACACACACACACACACACACACACACACACACACACACACACACACACACGCACGCACACACACACACAAATATACATACACCAGGGCTGAAATAATTTCAGTATCGCTGCGCTGCGAGTCGTTACTCCAACTCTCGTGGGCGGGAAGTTGGGGGTATGTGTGCGTGTTTGGTCACAGTATTACCCATAGATCGGTCAAGTATGAGCTCTGAGCTCTCTTCCGAGAGGGAAATAGCTGTCGATCACGAGTCCAACACGTGATCCAAGACCATGGTGAATCACACATTATTGACTCAAAAGAAGGAATAGATAATTATATCACTATTTATGAATAATGCTAAAGTAACAAGAACGATAATATATATATATATATATATATATATATATATGTATATATATATACATATATATATGTATATATATAATATATATATATGTATATATATATATACATATACATATATGTATATATTTATAATATATATATGCATATATATATATATATATATATATATATATATATATATGCATATATGTATATGCATGAATCTTAAGTAGAGAGCATTGGTAGGCTTCTTGGGGACAGATCTGAATAAAATTAGAAGTGGTTGAGATATGATAAAGATAAAATTAACTCAAGAAGAAGATGTGTGGTATATACAGAGGAACTGACAAGGTCAAACTTTTCCATAAAATGGCCTGGAAACATTCAATAATAATAACAGATAAATAGATTCAATATTTATTATCTTCTCAATCCTGCCCATATTTCGCAGTACCATAAAAGTTAGCCCCCGTGAAACGCATTTAAAATTTTGCCCCCATGTATAACGACCTTCGTGGCGAACTGTTGATATTTTTTTTCTTGACGCTTCGTAATAAAACGCGTATGGATAAACCATCGTTTTTCTGTACAAGTGGTATTGTCTGGTTTGGATAATTAATTAATACATATGAACAAAACAACTGAAAGGCGTGAAGTTTTACCGTCAACCTATCGATTCCTCTTTGAACCTAGGGAGAGAAAGTGCGAGATTGTCCAGAAGAATAGAAACGCTGGTAAACTACAGTCCAAAGCAACAACGAGAGAGAGAAAGAGAGATACGAATGGCAGGGAAGCGGAGAGAGAGAAAATAATCTATGAATAGTCTGTTGCAGCGGACCTAATAATATCTTTCTATCACATGGACAAATATATACTGTATAGAAAACATTAGGTATTCACTGCCCAAGTCCTTATCTAGAATATGTAGTTCGGAGCCTGTACAGAAAGTAAAAATTGAATAAAAAGGACTCGACATATTATTCTAGAGTCGAATACAGAAATTAATTTATGATTTGCCTGACAGAAAAGGTCAGAGACTTTAGGAATATCAAGGCTAGAGAAAAGAAGAGCGAGAGAGAAAGACTCGCATTTCACAAATGCCGTAATTGCTTACAAGTTCCAAGGCAAGACAAAGAGATATATATAAGTGACAACTAAAGAATATAATTTCTAAACACTGCCAAAGACAAATGGAATAAAACATTTGTCAAACCGATGTGTGCAAAAACTAATCCCAAGTCCAAATTAGGAAAGACAGATTAAAAAATAAACTATTAAGCCAGAGGCAGAGGCAGAGTACAGCATAATAAGAAAAAATATATATATATATATATCGTGAGCCAGGGCATAAACAAATCTGCCCAATTATGTAAGACCTGACGGAAATGCAAACACAAATACACAAACGCAGGTACACACGCACACGGCTGCACGTATGCACGAATAAATATGACCTTAACGCACGCGGGCACACGCACATACTCGTACATACACGCACATAGACGTGTGCTCGCACGTATACACACACACACACACACACACACACACACACACACACACACACACACACACACACACACACACACACACACACACACACACACATACATACATACATACACACACACACACACACACACACACACACACACACACACACACACACACACACACACACACACACACACACACACACACACACACACACATGCGCATACTAGACTAGTTTTGCTGGTAACTAAAGAACTAGATGTAATTGAATCAGTGAAAATCCTGTTCCATATGGGCAAGAGGTTCATGTAGCCCTTGGATTCCATATAGCTTTAGAGAGTGCTAAAACAAGATATGCATGATATAAAAGCGAATATAACTTTTGGAAGGAACAGTTCATAGAATTAAGGAAATTCTTTGAATCCGAATTCATAGAGAAAGAGAAAAACTAAAGAACTGTGACATATTTCTCAATGTTTACGAATAGGAAGAGGAAAAAGAAATCGGAAAAAGTTATCAGCTTAAAAGAAGAAGTGAGACAGTTAAAAATGACAAAGGTCAGATAAAGGAAAGGTGGAATAAGAATGACCAATAGAGTAAAGAGAGACTAAAAAAAGACCATAAATAGATGTACAAGAATCACATAGCAACCAAAATAATCCTCAGAATGTTGAGGCATTGTGACAGGTTGGTTAAGGTGGGTGAGGAAGACATAAATCAGAATCCAAGATTATTTCTGACTAGTTTCGCACAAATAGGCTTCTTCAGAGAAATAATGTCTCGAACACATTATTTCTCTGAAGAAGCCTATTTGTGCAAAACTGGTTAGAAATAAACTTGGATTCTGATTTATGTCTTCCACACCCACCTTCACCAATTCCCAGAATACTTGATAGAAAAAACAAACAAACAAAATAAACAAGAAAGAGAGAAAGGAGACATGATTACAGTGCTCAGAGTTATGAAAGGAGCGGACATAATCGACAAAGCAGTCCTAGTTTATTACAAAAGAACTAAAGGACATAGAAAGAAACAAAGAGATGCTTGAACGATATTAGTAAGTTTTGCGTATAGATGCATTGGTTTGAAGAACAACATGGAAGAAAATATAGAAATAGATTAATACAAATTGGTAAATATGCACATTTGAATCTGTTTTTATTTGTAAAAGTCGTGAATCACTGAAATAGTTCTGAAGGCTTCCTAAAATAAGAAAAAAATATTTAGACGGAAAATTTTATGAAATTTTGTTGGCGGCATTAAATTTGTCTTATTTGATCTTAATAGATTCAGTTAAACCGTTATTTTTCATTGGATTTTTATTAGAAATGGATGACTCATTAAGCCATAGGAAGTGAATGTGTTAGTTGAGTGACTGAATTTCTTCAGTCCATGCACACGTACCTATACGCGTGCACACGTGCATACACACAGACACACATGCACACACACAGACAAACACACACACACACACACACACACACACACACACACACACACACACACACACACACACACACACACACACACACACACACGCACACACACACACACACACACACACACACACACACACACACACACACACACACACACACACACACACACACACACATACACACAAACACGTACGCACTCAAGCGTCTGTGTGTACATGTATATCTTTATACATATTTATACTTTTTCATATATTTCCAAGTACGATGAGTAACGTTGGTCTCACAGGAGTTTGTTTATAGTATTCGAGTGAAGTGGAAGAGGAATGGGCGAGTGGGAGATCTGGAACCGGATGACGTCATGTGTGACACCAAATATTTGTTGTCAGTCTTCGGAAAGGTGGCAGAAGCTTTGGTTCGAGGTTAACCCCGTTATGACAGACTCCAGGAGTCTTGGTCTAGCTAACGCCAGACAGTTTTATTCAGTTGATGAGGAACTCCGGGGATAAGTGGGTCGTGAGGTCATGGATTTGGATCGCGGTGTCCGATTGGGACTCTCCGAGTCAAAGTGTGATTATTTTTTCTATGATTTTGTTTACATGTGTATGTGTCTGTTTATTAGTTTTTTATTTTCCAGGTTTTTATTTACATGCTTAGATGACTGGTTATTCATTTATTTTTCAGGTTTTTAAAACAAAATTGAGGTATATATTAGTTTATTTATTTGCCCTTCTCTTCTTCCAGGTGCCCTTAGTCTCCGATAGTCAACAACGAAATATATCGAATGCAAACAAATTAAATTTGGATTCTTTATAATGTGAAAAGTACTGTAGTGATATTCTTTTTCTATGATAACTCATAGAAAACGTAATGCACACCTCAAGAATAAAAGAGAAGACTCGCCTGGAACGCAGACCCCTTACTAGTCTTTCATTATTTTTTACAAATTTACTAAAGTCGTTTTAAGTTTTTAGTGAAAGAAACTATGGAATGAAATCTTTATTTCGGATTTCTGAAATTTTGTTGAAAAAAATCGTTTAAGTGTCAGTCGCGATGTAGTGCTTGCGGTGATCCGGAGAATTTTATTGGACTGTTCATAAGAATTGCACATCACAGAACTTAGAAAAAAATGGCTTTGTGTTTTTATTTTCTTATCGAAGTAATGTCGTAAAAAACAGTATTCAAGATCAGGAAAATCTAGTGAATTAATGAATTAAACATTTAAGGAAAAACAAACTAACTGCCAGTGTATAAGAAAGGACTAATGAAATTTAAGTTTGAAATCATAGTGTGGAATCAGTGATGAAAAAGAAAAGAAAGTAACTGAAGAGGCGTCATAGACAAGAAAAAATCACACGCTTTGAGTTGCAAGTGTAAAAAAAAAAAAAAAAAAAAAAAAAAAAAAAAAAAAAATTCTTGGGATCTCAAGGGGTGAGTTCTTCGGCGGGTACCGAAGTCTCTTCGGTGAGTGCCCACGCCGGGCGGGGCCAAGGGTCCTACAACATCTCTAGCTATCACGCTAATTTCCTCAGTACCATAACTCTGAAATCCTGAACCAGTATCAGAATGTGATGAAAAAGACTTGAATTTTGAATTTGGTTCTTCAGACATGAAGTGAGCATCTCGTAACTGGAGGAGTGTTTCTGTGTTACTTGAGGCTGCTTGCACGCCCACCTCATCCGAAAGTGTGAACACTGTATACAAGCTTTATCAAGAAAAAAGAAGTAAAAAAAATATATATATAATAATATATATATAATGAGATGATAACTTGAGTGACCTAAAATCAGAGTCGATGACCGAAAGCGAAGACGTTACGTGTGGGGATCTGTGTTGCCACGGCAACGAACATAAACAACTCTGCCTTGTCCTTATCGATAAGGTCCGAGAAACCACAAGCCCAGAATGGGACCCTTTTATCGGGCAACATGACCATGGACCTCTACAGGAAACCTTCTCCCGAAGCCTCGAACTTATCCGAACCCACGACTCGTTTAGAGTAAGGTGGACCGTAGGGGTGGGAGTGAAAACGTGAAGCCGAAGCCGTTTTCAAAATTGCAGATTCGGACGAGGGGCGAGGGCCGCACGCGGGGACGAAAACCTCCACGATGACGAGTCTTACACCACTTCTGTTCACCAAACGCATGTGTCCCCCAGGACGGGACCCCAGTAGGGATCCTGGGGTCAGCACGCCCCTCCAGGTCAGTGCACCCCTACTCTTTGCCTCTCTTAGTACTCTTAGTTGAGCTCTTGGACTCTTCGTGTGATGGGTCATCCTTATTATTGTCAATTATTTTATGGTTTTCAAGTTTTTTAGAAGTTGTTTATGTTTCGTAGGATTTTCTTTTTTTTCTTTTGCTTCTTCAAATTACAACTCATAGTTGAGCTTGTGATGCTCATAGTATTAAGGTACTTGTGCTTTAAAAGATATGTTTGTATATTATATATATATATTTTTTTGAGCTACGAATGTTCGTTGAGCTGTGGGACCCCTTTCCGTCTTTTGACGGCTCTTATCGATATGAAGCTCATACCTTTCAAGTAATTTTTAAATTATTTACGTTTCATCTCGATTTTTTTTTCATCAAGAATAAACAACTATAAGTTCCGCTTGTGACACAGCTTTTTCACTTTTAG
>NC_134810.1:29238874-29241374 GCF_046742065.1 Oratosquilla oratoria
GTGGGTGCGGGCCGGTCTTCCAGCAAGGCGCCCATTGTCTCCGTCAGGAGTAAGGCATGCAGGCCGGCGCTGTCGGTGGGGGCTGTGTCTGGATTCTGCAGGATCCTCCTGATGACCCCGACTAGGTAGTCGACGAGCCTGCGCAGGAGGTCCTGCTGGTTCCCGGGTGGTGTTGCTGGCTTGGGGTACGGGGTTTTCCGGGCCGTCTGGGGTAATGCTCGCTGCAGGACCACGGCTGGTGATGCGGTGGGGGCCTGTTGTGGGGGAGTGCTGGTTGCCGCCTTTGGCTTCCTGGTCCGTCTCTTCTTCTGTGGTTCGGCTTTCTGTTTAGCGCCCTCTTGTGATTCTCCTGGAAGATGCTGTGGTGTCGGGGGCCTCGTTACCTGGGCGAGGCTGGCTGGTGGGGTGCTGTCCAACTTTTGTCATTCAGGTCGGGTGGGGTGTGGTCCGAGAGCAAAGCGATGGCTGAGGGGTGGGTGCTGCTGGTGTGCCTCTTTCCTGGAGGGTAGGCGCTTGATGCGTTCGGGACATCGCAGGTTCCACGCATGGTGGTCCTTGCCACAGTTCGGGCATCTTGCGGTGGTGGTTTCTTTGGCTTTGTGGCGTTGAATGCAGTCTTCGCTCGGGTGGTGCAAGCTGCAGACGTCACACCTGCTGTTATGTGGACAGCGAATGTGTAGGTGTCCGAAGCGCTGACATTTGAAGCACAGCACAGGTTCTCTGGTGAATGGGCATAGAGGATACTTACCCAGGCCCCTAGGTCGAGTTTTGCCGGTGGTCGTGTGGCCATCTTGTTTGACCTGGCCTGTAGACGTTCAGAGGTTACCACGCAGGGGTGGGTCTTGATTGCATCCAGTGACAAGTCAAGAGGATACCTATGAACCACGGCCTTGGTGTGCTTCTCGGTGGGATCAAGACGAACTAGCCTGCAGCCTGCCCCGGGTCCCGTCCGGGCCTCCATCTTCATTACCGACTCCCTGTCCCCGGGGCTGAGCGTGATCTTCAGCCCCGGGGTGTCCCTTTCCAGCGTTACAATTGCCTGGTAGGGGCTTGGGAAGGCTTCAGGGTTCCGTAGCTTGAACTTGGGGAGAGGTGCGGTCATGCCTTCCTCCGCGTTTTTACGGAGTCTTTTCTTCCGTCCCGCTACTTGCCACCCCTCTTCCTCCTGGGCCTGGAGGTGGCTCCGGTTGTTGTTGCCGTCACTCACATTCTTCTCCGGGTTGTCGTGGTCTGATAGATGGCCTCCTTCATAGGATTCCATGATTCACACGATCGCGCCAACCTCTTCCACGTCTCTCCTGCAAACTTCTCTATCTCGTCTCCACCTTCTGTCTGGTCTCCCTCTTCTACTTTTCCCATCTCGCGGCGTCCATTCAAAACACATTTGCTATATCGCTCATCAGTTGTTCGCACTAATTTACCTGCCTAATTCCACTTCCTTTCATTTACCGCCCCCACAATATCTTTCACTCTAGTCTGCTCTCTCATCCAAACTGCTCTCTTTCAGTCTCTCAGCGTTATTCCCATCATTGATCTTCCTCTTTGCAGTCCTTAGTTTTGTTTCCATCGCCTTCGTCAGTTTCTAAGTCTCACACCCGTAGATTATTGATGACAGAATATATTGATTATAAACATTACATTCTCAGGATTTTAATATATTTACCAAACACTTTCCAACCATTTGTAATATATCTTTTTATTACATTATCATGATCATTTCTCATTTTCACCAATTGGCCCAACTAATTATACTTTTCAACTTCTTCAAGACTCTCATCTCATCTTTACTTTGAACTTTCGTGTTGAACATTACTTTGGTTTTACTCTTATTCATTTTTAAACCTCCTTTGAGACTTTCCTTCTTGAGATCACTCAGCATATCTTACAAGTCTTCTACTCTTTCTGAAATAAGAATAATGTCATCCGCAAATCTTAGGTGGTTAAGATATTCGCCATTAATCTTCAAACTTTCCTCTTCCCAACTTAACCTTCTGAAAATCTCTTCCAATCAAGCTGTAAATAATTTGGGTGAAATTGCATCATCTTACCGTACTCCTTTCTCAATTTTGATCTTTGTATCTTAATGTATACATGTATGTGCCCCGCCCCTCTCCCTTCCCTCCTGTATTTCCTGTTTCGCTCTCATGCACCTGGCTGGGGCTCCAGTTATCCCCTCCCCCTCTTCACCCTTCTCTCTCTCCTGCCCTTTCCCCTCGCCCTCTTTTCCTTCCGTCTCTCATCAAGTCCCCTCACTTCATCTCCTCCCTTGTCCCTTCAGCATTCTCGCCACTCCTCTCTCCTCTCTGCCCCCCCCCTCTCTCCTATTTCCTTTCTCCCCTCTCCCGTCTACCATGTTCACAATAATCTCCAGTTTTTCCTTCTCTCTCCTCTTGCCTTTCATTCCTCCTCTTTTTCTTTTCCTGTATCTCCTCTCCTCTCTCTTCTCGTTCTTCGTCCACTCGTGAATGGGATGGAGGAAAGAAAGGGAGAAAGAGAGAGA
>NC_134810.1:29248874-29256374 GCF_046742065.1 Oratosquilla oratoria
GAGGGGCCAGTATTCCGTCTGAGCTAGGCAGGCTGAGCTGTTACACCGCCTTATAAGCCAGCCCACCCAACCAGCGGTCATTATTCCTTGGAAGACCTTTCAACATAGCAGAGCATCCTAACAAAGCAGTCCTCACCCTGAAGACGCCTCACGACGAGGCGAAAAACTATAGTTTCGGTGGAGTCAATAGTTGTTCAATACTATTACTATGCAAAAATATACCAGTTGGCATGCACTGCGTATATTCTTTTGAGAGTCATGAATGACTACTGTACTTCCAGTCACTCTCAGTTGCTAATAGGAAAGTATTCTCCAAATTAAAGAATACAGTCTTGAAGATTGTTAAAGTAACTAGTGCAGTTGATTTCAACCAGAATTACCTTAGTGAAAACCTGTGCCCAGAAATATATATATATATATATATATATATATATATATACATGTATATATAAATATACATATATATATTTATATATATACATATAAATATATGTATATATATATATATACATATATGTATATATATATATATATATATATATATATGTGCGTAAGTAACCACTAGGAAAAGTAAACTAACGAAGCAGAGCGCACTCGTATAATTACATCTTCAGTGCAGATACAAAGAAGGAAATTATAAGATGAAGAAACAAGGTACAGAATATATGACATAGTGAAGAGGGCATTCGGAGAGGTAGTGGAAGAAGTACACGTGACGGACGTTTGGGCCGTCCTGGTAGCCAACAAGTATGGGACGTTTGGGCCGTCCTGGTAACCAACAAGTATGAGACAACTGCTCATGATTTGTATTACAATTCAAACAATTTTGAAATTTCATGAGAAATAAAACTATCTAATTTGTACAAACCTTGATGAAGATTAACATTTATCCCCTTACTAGATTTGATCAAACTGCATTCAATTAAATTTCTTTCTGTTATGTTGTTGTTGTATGTGATGACTTTAGCGTTATCCCAGTCAACTGGGTGGTTAAAATGGTTCATGTGGTTGAATATACCGCTAGATTGGTTTCCCTCTCTAACGTATTTCTTGTGTTGATTGATTCAACACAAGAAATACGTTAGAGAGAGAAACCAATCTAGCGGTATATTCAACCACATGAACCATTTTAACCACCCAGTTGACTGGGATAACGCTAAAGTCATCACATACAACAACAACATAACAGAAAGAAAATTAATTGAATGCAGTTTGATCAAATCTAGTAAGGGGATAAATGTTAATCTTCATCAAGGTTTGTACAAATTAGATAGTTTTATTTCTCATGAAATTTCAAAATTGTTTGAATTGTAATACAAATTATGAGCAGTTGTCCCATACTTGTTGGTTACCAGGACGGCCCAAACGTCCCATACTTGTTGGCTACCAGGACGGCCCAAACGTCCGCCACGTGTACTTCTTCCACTACCTCTCCGAATGCCCTCTTCACTATGTCATATATTCTGTACCTTGTTTCTTCATCTTATAATTTCCTTCTTTGTATCTGCACTGAAGATGTAATTATACGAAAGCGCTCTGCTTCGTTAGTTTACTTTTCCTAGTGGTTACTTACGCATTTGTGAACACACGCTCCTAGTGTTTTTATTGCATATATATATATATATATATATATATATATATATATATATATATATATATATGTGTGTGTGGGTGGGTGTGTGGGTGTGTATTCACCATGGTCTTTTTTGGATCACTTGTTGGACTCGTGATCGACAGCTATTTCCCTCCTGGAAGAGAGCTCAGAGCTCGTACGACCGATCTATGGGTAATGCTGTGACCTCAAACGCACACACATCCCCAACTCCCCGCCCAAGAGAGTTGGAGTAACGACTCGAAGCGCAGCGATACTGAAATTATTTCAGCCCTGGGCAGGATTCAAACCCGGACCGCCGTAGTAACAGCCGGAGACTCTACCAACCGCGCCACCGAGTCGTGTGTGTGTGTGTGTGTGTGTGTGTGTGTGTGTGTGTGTGTGTGTGTGTGTGTGCGCGTGCGGTGTGTGTGTGTGTGTGTGTGTGTGTTCAGTGATAATAGAGAACATAGGCCTACCAACCTCTGCAATAGATAAAGAAATTGTTCCATTTAATTCATGCATGTTTCCCATTAAGAGGGTTGATACTTATTTTCTTCTGAATGTACATAGTAAGGATGACCTCGGGGTCACATGACATGGTTCTTGGTTGTTACAGGTGATGTCCTCTGAGGACGTGGCCAGCGTCTCTTCGGCTGAACTGACGCTGCCTCACATTGCCCGCGAGGTTCTTCGACGCAAGGCTCTCGGACGGATTCACGTTGAGGTAAGTGCGAGAGGTTTTCTTTATTTTTATTTTATTTTTCGATTAAACAGTTTAAGCTCATTGTTTCCCGTCTTTTTGGGAAAAAGTATGTCATATTTAGTGTTTTTACTTCTCACTAAGAACTTGAAATTCGTTGTTTTTTCCTCCTTTTTAAAATTATATGATACATAGTGTTATCAGTTCCCAGATAGACCTTGGAAGGTTTATTTAATGGGCCTCTCTACCATTCCGAAAATATTTAGAATTCAACGTGCTACTGATAAAGAAACAGACCAGGCATAAAAATACTCTATTATGTTTGATATCCACATTATCAATCGTGGAAACAGGATGCAACCACGACATTAACTTAATTACTGGTAAGATAACATACGACACAACAGACACAAAAATTGTATTGGGAAATCTGTCAGCTAGATATCTTGTAGTAAATCCGTCTGTACCTTTCTCAGGTCGTTGTCATCAGATTCATGTTTCAAGAGCGCACGGTTTACACTGCATCAAAAAGTTCTCGTGCCCCTTTAATTAACGGGCAGGACGATTTTCACCGTCATCTTCCAGCTGTCGGCAAACAATTCTGTTCATTTTGTTGGCACCCTCTGAATATTTAAGGGATAAATCTTTACTGATCCATTTCTAACTCGATCTAAGAGCGGTGCTAAAACAGATATTCTAGAACGTAAAGGAACTAATATTGACAGAAACCGAGGTGACGATTCTGCAGTAGTTGATAGGATCCTTTAAGTCCCAACTGTGAAACCGTTCAGCTGGAGGACGTCTTTGATCTGGGGTACGCTGTAGGTGCACTTATCGAAAGTTCTGACGCAGAGGGCGGGGTCCTTGGACGAGTACCCGAGGGCAGCAGCTCGACGAAGGGGTTCGAGGTGGAGGTTCTTGATAAAGTCAAGGGAATCGAGAGTCTTTCGAGGTTTCATGAGGAACAGAATGAGAGGGAGGTCTTCGGAAACGTCAGGAGCTCCTGAAAAAGTGGCGAGCTCGCACGCCAAAAGAAGGCTGCAGTCGGTGTCGAGGTCGAGAAAGTCCCCGATGCTGTTGGAGAGAACGTCGAGGTTATCCTTATCGGTTATGGCTTCTGGGACGGTCCGTTTCCTCCTGTAAGACGTGTACGAAGTGACACTGTCAGCTTTGCGATGATAATGTTGTTGCTGTTGGTGGTGCGGGCGCCTTGATCCGTGGGACTTGTGACCGGTTCCGGTTCTGTACCCGGTAGAACCCCGTCCTTTGTTGAAGAGACCTCTCGGGAGAAATGAAGAAAGAAAACGGCCGGCCGAGTGCGTCGCTGAAGGCCCGTACCGATGTCCCGAAGAGTGCCTTGGCCTCTTGGACCGGAAAGCCGTCACGGCACCCAGCTTCGCGGCTCCGAGTCCGACTCCGAGACCGGCGCCGAGGAGGAGGCCTCCTGCTGTTACAGCGGCGAGGCTTGGGTTGACAGTCACCAGGCCGAGGGTGAGGGCGGTGTTCGGATCCAGGAGGACGACCGGGCTCGCGACGCCGACGAAGACGGCGAAGGAGGCGAGGAACAAAAGCTTCTGGAAATGCATGGCGGCGCTGATCTGCAAAGGGAGGAGGGAGAGAAGGGGCGGGGTGAGATAAACGTGTATGTTGTACATTTATTTCTTGGCAATTTATCAAAAAACTCCTAAACGATAGCAAGTAGATAATAGGCAATATGGTGTCATATTGAAAACACTAGATTAATTCAAGGAATTTAGAAAATGTAAAACTCCAATGTTATGACATTCCTTAAAAGCTGAAACTACACAAAAAACAAAAAACAAAAGTAACCCCCACCCCCCTAAAAAAAAAAAAGACTGAATTAAGTTTTCATTAGCTATTTGCTGCCCACTGCCCAGCGAATGCCTCTCCCAACTTTTTCCTCGAATCCCAGGACAAAGTCAACTTATCACTTCTCTCCTGCAAACTTCTCTATTTCGTCTCTCCACCTTTTGTCCGGTCTCCCTCATCTACGCTTCTCAACACGCGATCCCTAGTCGGCAACGCTTTTGCTCCTGTCATTCTCCTATCTAGCTACTGCTCTGCTTTGTCCCATATTTGTTCCTTTGTCGCCGCCAGCCTGCTCTCCAGTCTGCTCTCTCACCCAACTTGTTCTCTTCTTGCCCTTCTGTGTTATTCCTTGCATCGTTATCTCTATTGCTTTCTCTGAACTCCGTAGCTGTGTATATATGTATGTATATATGTATGTCTGTATGTATGCATATATGTATATGGGTATGTATGTATATGTCCATGTATGTATGTATGGATGTTTGTATATATGTATATATATATGTATATATATATATATATATATATATATATATATATATATATATATATATATATGTATTGGAAGGAGGCCATTTATGATGCATGCGTTGTTGAAGTCAACAGCTGCAATAGCATTATTATGCTTGTAGAAATGCTTTTCTAAGTTGCGCACCAACGTGCGGTCGTCTGGAAGCAGGTTCTTAAGCAGATTGCTGAAGTCCATGGTGTATATCTCTCGAGACGTCTTTCGGCCTTAACTGGCCATCTTCAGGAGGTGTGGGCTGGTCAAATTGATGACGGAGAATGAATCGAAGTGGCTGTGGGACGGTATATAGCGGTGGGGAGTGGATCACCGGGCAGCGCCCGGGACGGTGGCGTCAGCCAATCAGCGCACGGGAATCATTCTCTGCCTTCTGGTTGGTAAAGACATTTCGGGCTGTTGTTGGATGTTGATAGCGGGTTTTTGGTTGAAAATGAGCACCGCTTCTGTCATTCTTAGTCGTCTGGTGTCGTTGTTTCTCTCGATGATGGTGGTGTTGTTTTCCATGTGGTGCCTTTTGAGTACGAGCCCATGTTCGTACAGGTAATGCCTCCTTATGGCGCCGTCCTGCAAATGGGCTGAGATCCTCTTCGACAGTGTTGTGGTGGTTACGTCGATGTACTTGGAGTTAGGGCGACTGCAGTTGCCACTGGAGCATGTGTGTTCGTACACGGTATTCACCTCTTGCATATCACTTGTCTTGGGTAGGCAGCTGTTCTTTATGACCAAGTTGGATGTCTTCCGTGTTTTGTAGTAGATGACGAGGTCAATTTTTAAAGCCGGGCTGGTGGGTGTGACATTCTTGTAGATTATACTTTGCAGATGAAGTCTCTCTTACCCAAGGGGTACAAGAGCCTACAAGGGGAGAAAATATACTAGATCTTGTGTTCACCACTGAGGATAACAGTACACAAGTGGAAGTGATCACAATGTCGTTAGATTTGAATTACGTGTGCCTGAACTCGAGGAAAAACACTGCAGACGCACCATTCCTGATCTGAGAAGAGCTGATCTTACTGGACTGAGAGGAGGAATTGATGAATTGGCGATTGATGTAGGTGTCAATGTTCATGAGTTATGTGACTCATTCCGTGATCGTTTTATAGGATAGAAGAGTAAAGCTTCATATCGCTGCCATAAGGCAAACCGTAGCGGTTTTGCCCGTCAAGAATACATCCGCTTGCGCGGCCGTTTTAAAAGAATGATAGAAACAGCAAAACATGATGAAGAGCAGAGGGCGGCTACATCTTGCAAGACTAACCCCAAGGAGTTCTTTATATATGTTAACAGCAGAAAACCTGTTGAAACAAAATTGGTCCTATGCGTGACTGTAGTAGAACGCTTCAGAACACAGACCCTGAGATGGCTGATATTTTCAACGCACACTTCTCTTCAGTATTCACTGAAGAAGTAGAGTGGCCAATCCCTGAACCAGTTATGGTACACTAAGGAGACTCCATAGAGGATATTCAGTGTACGAATATCGAAGTCTTAGCCAGACTAAACAAATTTAGAGCAAACAAGTCTTCCGGTCCAGATGGACTCCTGTCAAAGCTACTGTGGAAGTTTCGCGAGCAGGTGGCTCTCCACCTAATAGATATTTTCAATGAGTCTCTGCGGTCAGGAGAAGTGCCTAGGAACTGGTGGGAGGCAAACGTGACTCCTATCTTTAAGAAAGGGGATCGCGCAAATCCGGGGAATTATCGACCTATCAGCCTTACTTACATAGTAGGGAAGAAACTGGAAGGTGTCACTGTGGATAGAAAAGCTGAGTTTCTGGAGGGAAACAACCTGTTATTAAACTGGCGGCATGGTTTTCGACGTCACAAATCATACTTAACTAACTTAATAGAATTCTTCCATGTCAGGTTTTAAGAATATGACAGGAACAGAGCAATCGACATACTTTATCTCGAGTTCCAGAAAGCCTTTGATAAGGTACCTCAAGAGGTTAATGTCGAAAGTTCGAGCTATGGGTATTAGAGGAACAATGTTAAATTGTATTGAAGCCTAGTTCAAAGGTAAACCGCAGCGCGTAGTCATTAATGGGGCATCGTCTAGTTGGTCTCCTGTTACCAGTGGGGTACCCTAAGGATCTGTATTAGGTCCGCTCCTCTTCATCATCGATATCAATGATATAGATGTTGAAATTGTGACCCGCATAAGTAAGTTTGCGGATGAGACAAAGTTGGGAGCAAATGTCGCAGCACCCGAAAGTGTAGAAATTTTTAGGTCAAACTTAGAGAAAGTGGTCTGAGAAGTAGCTGATGCCATTTTATCTAGATAAATGTAAAATCATGCATATTGGGCACGCAAACCTGAGAACAGACTATTTTCTTTTGGGTCATGACATAGCAAATACAGAAATGGAAAAATATTTGGGTATCTTGATTAGCAGCGACCTCAAGTCTCAAAACAGTGTATAGAAGTAGAAAAGAAAGCACAAAAGCTTTCAGGTTACACCAAAAGATAATTTCATTACTTGAACTAAGAAATGGTGTTGATGCATTACAATTCTCTAGTTCGTCCCCATCTGGAATACGCCGTCCAGTTATAGTAGCCGAACTTGATGATGGGCGTGCAGAGGCCAGAACGAGTTCAAGCACGACCAATGAAACTTGTTCCCGCCATTAGACATATGGGCTACCAGAGGCATCTCAAGGCTTTGGGGCTTTTTTCCTAGAAACCAGGAGATAGTGAGGACAGTTAATAGAAGTTTTCAAAATACCTCAAAGCTTTGGTGACATTATCTATCGACATCTTTTAAGCTTGAATGTGAACGCCACTCGTAATCATGGGTGGAAGCTCAATCCCCCTCGTTACTCTTGTGGACAAGGTTGGTGACTTTTTTAC
>NC_134810.1:29266374-29276374 GCF_046742065.1 Oratosquilla oratoria
TTGAGACGAAGTGTTTGAGAAGTATGGTACGGCTTACGGGGATGTATTGTGTTAGAAATATGGAAATGAAGCGGAGAGTGAGGACGGAAAGAAAGCTGACAGATAGGGTCGATCAAAGAATGCCGAGATGTTTTGGGCATATGGAAAGAAGGAGTGAAGAAATACCTGCGGAAAAAGTGAAAAGTTAGAAATGGATGAACTCTAAGGGAAGACCAAGAATGAGTAGGGACATAGTAAGAAGAATGTGTGTGGAGTGAGGAAGAGAGAGTGCAAGAGATAGCAGTGAATGGAGAGTGGTTGTAAATGAAAGGGGAAATAACACTGTCCAAAGCGATGTTCTTCCTGCCTGCTTCGTGTTTTTTTTTTTCTTTTTCGAGTGGAAGAGGGTGGAGGCTCGCCATATAATGAAGCGCTGGAGGTAAATCACCTCTGGCTGTTGGCCCCGAGATGTGTAGCGGGATCAAAGGATGACCTTTCATTCACGAGGTGCTAAGAGTGGCGACGTATGTATGGGTTTAGGTAGGTATAGGCTTGGACTTGGTCACCTTCCATATTCATAGAGGGGAAAAGCTCCAAGGCAAGATTGAAAAAAAAAAAAAAAAAAAAAAAAAATAAGAGACCCGTTGCTCTCAATAGTGGAGTCTCAGGTCTCCCGCTGAGACTGTCTATATCTCAAGAGAGCCTTCGTCTTTAATTGCTTCTTTGAAAATAAACGAAGCGAAATCTCGAATTAATTCAGTCAGAGGTTTCGGTGAGAAACCGAGATAACTAACACAATGGGCCAGATTTGATATATGCATACATACATACATACATACATACATACATACATACATACATACATACATACATACATACATACATACATACATACATACATACATACATACATACATACATACATACATACATACATACATACATACATACATACGTATATACATACATACATACATACATACATACGTATATACATACATACAATCATACATACATACATACATACATACATACATACATACGCACACATGCACACACACACGCGCACACACACACACACATTTTATATATATATATATATATATATATATATATATATATATATATATCTGTGTGTATGTGTATGTATGTGCGCGTGTGTATGTATATGTGTGTGCACATGTGTGTATTTACCTCGTTGTATCTTACGGGAAGGGGAGCTACGCTCGTGGTGTCCTTTGAGTATGTGTGTGTGTGTGTGTGTGTGTGTGCGTGTGTGTGTGTGTGATTCACCATGGTCTTTGATCACGTGTTGGACTCGTGATCGGCAGCTATTTCCCTCCCGGAAGAGACCTCAGAGCTTATATATGACCAATCTATGGGTAATGCTGTGACCTTACATGCAAACACACACACCCAACTCCCCGCCCACGAGAGTTGGAGTTGTGTATGTGTGTGTGTGTGTGTGTGTGTGTGTGTGTGTGTGTGTGTGTGTGTGTGTGTGTGTGTGTGTGTGTGTGTGTGTGTGTGTGTGTGTGTGTGTGTGTGTGTGTGTGTGTGTGTGTGTGTGTGTGTGTGTGTGTGTGTGTGTGTGTGTGTGTGTGTGTGTGTGTGTGTTTGTGTGCGCGTGTGTGTGTGTGTGTGCGCGTGCGTGTGTCGTTGTCAAGATCCTCGATGACCTCCCTCCGGAAGAGAGGCAAACACCTATCGAAAAAAATCTAAAACATTTTCTCCGCCGCGACCTGCGAGCCGTGACTGACTTTCCCTGAGGCACCACGTCGCTCTAGGACGCAGTTCCGTATCTCCCTGTCACGTGACATGTAGTACAATACGGCCAGCAGGGAGGTCCGTTCGTGATCCACCCAGGGCGTATTGGTTCGATACGATGGCGTGACGATTGGGGCTCGTCACCAGAACCCTGGTGGAGGTGGCACCGGACCCTACACCCCCCCTCCCCTCCCCCCTCCCGCACCTTCCAAGGCCGCTCAATAAAAGAAGACACTCCCTGTGTGTGTGTGTGTGTGTGTGTGTGTGTGTGTGTGTGTGTGTGTGTGTGTGTGTGTGTGTGTGTGTGTGTGTGTGTGTGTGTGTGTGTGTCTGTCTGTGTGTGTGTGTGTGTGTGTGTGTGTGTGTGTGTGTGTGTGTGTGTGTGTGTGTGTGTGTGTGTGTGTGTGTGTGTGTGTGTGTGTGTGTGTGTGTGTGTGTGTGTGTGTTTGTGTACATGTGTTTATGCTTACCTGCATTTTCTTTGTGTCTGTCTCTGTGTCTGTCTGTGTCTAGATGAAGTCTCTGTGGTGAAGGACAAAGGCTGCATCGTTCTTCAGAAGGATGGGCAGGTCCTGTAGTGAACAATTAAGACTAAATTGAACATAATACAGCGCCATCAACATAGGAGAGCTAGAAAAATGGTCGTGTATTAGTCATATTATGTAAACTGGGGATTGTAAACCGCAAAGGCAGGGAAGGGGGAGGAACAGGAGTAGTTGGAAGGTTCGTGATTAGCTTTTGATTACCGAATCAATCTTTAACAAAGACGATAATTTGCATGATGGAAAAAAAAGGAAAGAAATTTGTGATAATCTGCATCAGCCACAGGACGTGGCAAAGCCACTAATTGTGTCTGTTCTTTTTGGTAATAATGATAATGATAAAAACTGATAGAAACAATAATAATGATAATAGTAATAATAATAATAACAACAATAATGATAATAATAATAATAATAATAATAATAATAATAATAATAATAATGATAATAATAATAATAATAATAATAATAATAATAATAATAATACATACATACATACATACATACATACATACATACATATACCAAAGGGTTTTTACCTCTTACACGGGGGGTAGCAAAAAAAAAAAAAAAAAAAAAAAAAAAAAAGGCACTCCCACCCATTCCATTTCCTATATATTCCACTCACCCTCCTCCTTCCCTCTTATCTTAGTACCTCCTGGATGACGGGTCATCCCTGCATCCTGTCCACTGCCCTGGGTCAGAAGCAGTGTCGCAAGACACAGCACATCCACAGCAAGGCCACTTCATAAATTCGGCGACCCCCCTTCTCCGTCCCCTCATGCAGAAAAGGAGAAGACGGGGAGAAATCCCCTCGGGTTGTGTAATTTTTTTTCTCATACATACTTCCTCACCCCCCATCTCCCACCCACTCCCCCTCATCTATCACAGCATCATCCATACACAACCCTTCTCCATTCACCCTTATTTTCTGTCCTCTCCCGTCCTTCCTCCACACACATTCCTCTCTTTTGTAATACCCCTTGCACCCCATCTATCCATCTCATCCTAGGACGCCCCCTCATATTCACTCTCTCCACCTCTGCCTTCCACACTTCTTTTACTAATCTTTCTTCACTCATTCTTTCAAGGTGTCCAAACCATCCCAACACTCCCAACCCTATCTCCCATCTCCCTTTCAACCCCTGTTCTCCTTCTCACCTCCACTTATACATATACATATACATATACATATACATATACATATACATATACATATACATACATATACACATATAGCCTAGTAACCCCGATCATACTTCTCAGACATTTCATCTCAAACACATTCAAACTCCTTCTCTCTTCCTCTCTTATGTTCCATGTTTCTGCCCCGTACAGTGCTGTGGGCACAATCACTCCTTCATATAACCTCCTCTTAGCATCCATTCCCAGATGTCTATTTCTCATTACACTTTTTTATCCACCAAGGCATTTACTCGATTCTCTCAATCTACATTCTACCTCCACCCCCACTCCTCCCTTTCCTGCCACATTCACACCCAAGTATCTAAAACTATCCACTTCCTCCAGTCTTTCACCCTTTATGCTCACTTCCAGCCTGCTGTCATTCTCTCCCTTTGTACATCTCATCACCTCAGTTTTGCCCACATTTATCTTCAGCCTCCTTCTTTCACCCACATTCAGCAAACAACAACTGGCTTATTTCCCACTTTTCTCCATTTTCTTTAACCATCTCCAACCCCTGACCCACTACCCTTGCATTCACCTCTCTCACCACCCCATCCATGTAAAGATTGAACAGCCAAGGCGACATAACACATCCCTGACGAAGTCCCACCTTTACCTCAAACCACTCACTCTCTCCACTTCTAATCCTAACACAAGCTCTACTACTCTCGTAAAAACTCTTGACTGCTCTTAACAGCTTTCCTCCTATCCCATATATCTGCAGTACCTTTCACAGTGCCTTCCTGTCTACCCTGTCGTAAGCCTTTTCCAGATCCATAAAAGCCAAAAAACATCCTTACCTTTTCCTATAGCTTTATCATATATCTGTCTTACCACAAAAATATGATCTACACAACCCCTACATGTTCTAAATAATAATAATAATAATAATAATAATAATAATAATAATAATAATAATAATAATAATAATAATAATAATAATAATAATAATAATAATAATAATAATAATAATAATAATAATAATAATAATAATAATAATAATAATAATAATAATAATAATATTGATAATGATAATAATAATAATAATAATAATAATAATAATAATAATAATAATAATAATAATAATAATAATAATAATAATAATAATAATAATAATGATAATAATAATAATAATAATAATAATAATAATAATAATAATAATAATAATAATAATAATAATAATGATAATAATAATAATAATAATAATAATAATGATAATGATAATAATAATAATAATAATAATGATAATAATAATAATAATAATAGTAATAATAATAATAATGATAATAATAATAATAATAATAATAATAATAATAATAATAATAATAATAATAAAAATAATGATAATTAATTGTAGAAATAATAATAATAACAATAATAGTAATTATGATAATAATAATAATGATAATAATAATAATAATGATAATAATAGTAATAACAATGATAATAACAATAATATTAGTATCAATAATAATTATAATAGTAATAGTAATAATGATGATAATAATAATGATAATAATAATAATAATAATAATAATAATAATAATAATAATAATAATAATAATAATAATAATAATAATAATAATAATAATAATAATAATAATAATAATAATGATAATAATAATAATAATAATAATAATAATAATAATAATAATAATAATAATAATAATAATAATAATAATAATAATAATAATGATAATGATGATAATAATAATGATAACAATAATGATAATAATAATAATAATAATAATAATAATAATAATAATAATAATAATAATAATAATAATAATAATAATAATAATAATAATAATAATAATAATAATAATAATAATAATAATAATAATAATAATGATAATAATACATACATACATATACCAAGGCTTTTTCCCCTTCCAAGGGAGGTAGCCAAAAAGGGAAGGCATAAAAACACTCCCACCCATTTCATCCCTAGATACACTCCACACCCCTCCCACCCTCCCTCTCATCTGAGCACCTCCTGGATGACGGGTCATCCCTGCACCCTGCCCACCGCCCTGGGTCAGAAGCAGTGTCGCAAGACACAGTACATCCACAGCAAGGCCGCTTCATTTAATCGGCGACCCCCCCCCTCTCCGTCCCCCTCTGCATATAAGGCGAGGACGGGGAGAAATCCCTTCGGGCTGCGTCAAAATTTACTCACACATACTACCCCGGCCCCCCCCCCCGCCTATTCCTCCTCATGCAGTCACATCATCCATATACAACCATTCTCCACTCACCTCTGTCTTCCGTCCTCTCCTTCCTTCCTCAACAGACATTCCCCTCTTCCCCAAAGCCCCCTTCACCCCATCCATCCACCTCATCCTAGGACGTCCCCTCATGTTCACTCCCTCCACATCTGCCTTCCATACCTCTTTTACTAGTCTTTCTTCACTCATTCTTTCCATGTGTCCAAACCATCCTAATATTCTTTCATCAACCCTATCTCCCAAATCCTTTTTCACCCCTGTTCTCCTCCTCACCTCCTCATTTCTCACTCTATCCAGCCTAGTAACCCCCACCATACTTCTCAGACACCTCATCTCAAACACATTCAAACTCCTTCTCTCTTCTTCTCTTATATTCCACGTTTCTGCCCCATACAGTGCTGTTGGCACAATCACTCCTTCATACAGTCTCCTCTTCGCATCCATTCCCAAATGTCTATTCCTCATTACACTCTTTAATCCACCAAGGCATTTACTCGCTTCTCTCAATCTACATTCTACCTCCACCTTCACTCCACCTTTTCCTGCTACACTTGCACCCAAGTATCTAAAACTATCCACTTCCTCCAGTCGCTCTCCCTTAATGTTCACTTCCAGTCTACTGCCATTTTCACCCCTTGTACATCTCATCACCTTACTTTTACCCACATTTATCTTTAGCTTTCTTCTATCACATACTCTCCCAAACTCTGCCACCAGCTTCCTCAATCCCTCCTCTGACCCTGCCACAAGCGCAGTGTCGTCCGCAAACAACAGCTGGCTCACCTCCCACTTTTCTCCATTTTCTTTAACCATCTCCAATCCCTGACTCACTACCCTAGCATTCACCTCTCGCACCACCCCATCCATGTATAAGTTGAACAGCCAGGGCGACATAACGCATCCTTGACGAAGTCCCACCTTTACTTCAAACCACTCACTCTCTCCATTTCTAATCCTGACACATGCTCTACTACTCTCATAAAAACTCTTGACAGCTCCCAAAAGCTTTCCTCCTATCCCATAAATCTGCATAACCTCCCACAGTGCCTTTCTGTCTACCCTATCATAAGCCTTTTCCAGATCCATAAAAGCCAAAAAAACATCCTTCCCCTTTCCTATAGCTTTCTCACATATCTGTCTTACCACAAAGATCTGATCTACACAACCTCTACCTGTCCTAAATCCACACTGTTCCTCACCAATTACTCTTTCTGTTCCTCTCCTAATCCTCTCAATTAAGATCTTCCCATAAGCCTTCCCTACTACACTTAACAGGTTAATCCCTCTGCAAAACTACTACATTCACACTTGTCCCCTTTTCCCTTGTAAAGAGGAACTATACAGGCACTTCTCCAGTCCTCCGGTACTCTACCCTCTCTCCAGCAAACATTAAATAACCTCACCAACCAGTCCACCATCACTGAACCTCCCTTTTTCAGACATTCTGCATGGCATCCATCCAGACCAGGTGCCTTACCTACTTTCATCATCTTTACAACTGCCTTCACCTCATCCTTCCCTATTTCTCCTCCATTCTCCTCACTCATCACTCTCATTTTCTTCGCATTTCCCACTGCAACTATCTTTCCTTCCCTATCCTCCTTCACATTTAGCAACTCCCTAAAATATTCTGCCCATCTTCCCCTTACTGCCATCTCTTCCATTATCATCTCTCCATCTGTACCTTTTACCTTTTCTTCCCTACTTGATTCGCCTCCTCTTCCTCTCTTAATTTCTTTCCAAAACATCTTTTTATTACTTTCAAAATTTTCTGTCATACTCCTACCCCATTTCACATCTGCTCTCCTCTTTGCCTCCTTTACCTTTTGCTTTACTTCTCTTTTCTTTTCTTTGTACGTCTCATACGACTCCCCCGTCCTCTTTTGTAACCAATCTGTGAATGCTCGCTTCTTCTCTTCTACAACCTTCTTCGTTTCCTCATCCCACCATTCACTACCCTTTCTTCTATTTCCCCCTGTCCTTCTTGTTCCACACACCATCCTTGCACACTTTGTGACTCCCTCCTTGAACCATCCCCATTCCTCCTCCACACCCATCTCTGCTCTATCCTTTACTCCCTCCCACTCCTCCTTCAGCTTCTTTTCGTACTCCTTCTTCTTTTCCTTTTCATTCAAGGAGTTCACTCTAAGAACCTCCCTACCTTTTGTCCCTTTCCTCTTCCTCCATCTATACTCCACTCTCAACTTACCTTCCACCAAAAAATGATCTGATATTCCCCCGCCCTCTCCCCTTAGTACATGTACATCCTTAACTCTTCCTATTGTAACGTAATATTAGATATTACGTCATATGTGTAATTATGTTATAGAATTGTGTTCCTTTGTATTACATAACTATGTTCATATTTCTTGTCTATGTATGTATTGTAACAATGTTAAGCAGTAACGCCCGTCCACTATATGTAATCTTGCCTACGTGCGGAGAGGTGCGCACTCTTGTAGAACAAACAGACAAGCGAAATCCTGAATAGTTCGGAGCGCTCAGATTTGACAGTTACTAAATAAATAGATTGTTCAAGCGAGTCGAGGGTCCTAAAACTACCCATGTTGACGTGTTAACTTACCCTCCTCCCCTCCTTTCACTCACTCGCACACTCACCCGGAAGTATTCAGCTTCCGGTCCAATGGTATATAAGCGGTTGAAACCGCTCATTCCTTGTCATATTCCCACATATTGATCTCTTGATAACAACTAGAAGGTTTAGATTCATGAGACGATTGGTGTGAAGTGATCACCCTTTTTGCCTACATTACGTGTCTGATATACATTGCATTACTTACTTATATTTGTACTTATTACTTATTCTGATGCATGTTCCTGATCTCTTTGTACTTAGATAGTACCATATTGTATACTTATCTTGTTTCTTATTTGAACGATAATTTCCATATTCTCATAATCATGTAACGGTCCCATTAACCCTACTGCCCATTCTCTTTTGTGTTGATTGCCTGTAAATATTTTCCATTAATAATTTCGTTTACTAGTTTTATCGCTAGTTTAATATTCCTTTCCTGGAATCTTCTTTGTTACCTTTACTTCTAGTCTTACGAATTATCTAGGCCCTGACCAGATAGTTCAGTCCTACAGTGGCTTCTAGAAGTGCGCTGGTTCTTAAGCACTTAGACGTTATACGTAACGTCTCTTCACATACCAGCAGCCCGTAACACTATCATAATCCTATGTACCACTACATAGTCCATTAAAGCTCTATCTACCACCTTTCCCTCCACCACCCTCTCCCATGTGTACTTATGCTTGACTTTCTTCCGAAACACTGTATTTGCTATCATCAACTCTCTTTCTAGACACATTTCCACCATCAACTCTCCACTACGATTCTTTCCTGGAACTCCACACTTCCCAACCACTCCATCGATTGGACCATTTCCCACCCTAGCATTAAGGTCTCCCAGTACTATTACATTGACATTTCTTCCTAAACCCTTTATGCACTCATTTAAATCTATCCAAAAGGCCTCCCTTTCTTCCACGCTCTTCTCACTGCCAGGCCCATATGCACTTACAAAGACCCACATCTCCTTTCCCAGTTTCACCTTCATCCACATTATCCTTGAGGAAACCTCCTTCCACTCCACTACCTCTTTACCTATCTCCTCACTCAATAGAATAGCCACCCCTTCCCTCCCTCGCCCTCTCTTCACTCCTGATAACCTCCCACTTACATTCCCAAACTTACACTCACCCTTCCCTTTCAACTTAGTTTCACTCAAAGCCAACACATCCATCTTTCTTCTCACAAACATACTACCTATCTCTTCCCTTTTACTCTCATCTGTACCACATCCATGCACATTAAAAGACCCAAACCTTAGGGTGCTGGCCCGAGGCCCTCCAGCACCCCTTATGCCTTCACTTTCCTTTTTAGGAATTTGCCCCGTGGGGCTACAGGGAGAAGGATGCCTAGTCCCTCTCCCCGTCCCTTTCTTCTCGCCTCTTACGATCCAAGTGGGAAACTTGGTGGCAGTATTCTTTTCCCCGACCACAGGGAATTCCCCCATTACAGAAAGAGAATACTCAGAGAAATGGTACAGGACAGCAACAAGGGGTTGGGGGACAGCATAACGGAGGGACAGTCGTAGTATAAAAGTGTCATCATTTCTCTATGAACAGAATTTCTTCTATCATAGACAAAATGATGTGTGGCTCTGGTCCGTAGGGGCGCCCCATATAGACCCTAAAGTATGATAATAATGATCATGATAATAATGATAATAATGATAATAATAATAATAATAATAATAATAATAATAA
>NC_134810.1:29291374-29301374 GCF_046742065.1 Oratosquilla oratoria
TGGCACTTTCTAAGTGCCCATCTTGGAACGGGATATCGTTGTGGCTCACGTCAAAGGAGGGTTTGTCCCGCTTCATAATAGCAGTATTTATCTACTTTTTTTTTATTCTTTTCGTCATTTTGTGATTTTATTCAGCATTCTGGGAACCGTCATCGTTGGGAGAGGGTTTAGTGAAGATGTGGATCTCTTGTTTTCCCAAACCAGCTCAGTAAACTCCTTTTACCAGTTGACGTCATTTATAGTTAAGGCCTGATTTCAGATAATCAACAATTTAGTTCAGTGATTTCCTCCTCCTCAGTTGAATAGAATTGCTTGGCGGCAAACAGAATAATCGTACAAGTCGAGCAAAGTACTCAAAGGAGCAACGTACACTAAGTGAGGGTATGTGAGTAGCTGGAACGTTAAAGAAAGTTCTAGATGGGATGGAAAAACATCCAGGATAGTTGGAAGCAACGCTATTGTACGGAGGTGGCTTAGGGACGGTAAGGAACTGAAACAAAGAGCGAAGCAGAGGGAATGAACTGTGTAAGGAATGTTTGTTAGGATAAGAAATGAGTTCTATTAAAACGGTGTAAACATGTGGAAAAGAGAAAGAAAGATATGGTTGTGAGTGGGGAAGGCGTACAAATTAAAGGCTGTAGGAAGGAAAAAAAGGGAGGGGAAGATCTCCACCCAAAGAAGGAGAAGAAGAAGAAGAAAAAAAGGAGGAATGAAACGAAGAAGAAGACGAGATGGAGAAAAATAGCCACTGAAGGTGTGGAGAGGAAGGGAAAGTGAAGCTGTTGGTTCATGCTAGGGTTGGATGCAGAAGATGAGGGTGAGAGGAAGAAAAATCTAAGAAAATAAAAGAAAAAAGGGGAGGAGGGAGAGGAATGGAGGGAAGGGTGTTGAGTGTAGGGAACAAAGAAAATAAGAGAAATGGTGTATCACTCAATCATTGGGAGAAAACAAGTTACACCGGTAACACAGAGCCACACTCATCCTTCCCCTCCAACCTTGAGGATCATTCTAGGCAAACTTCCAAGCAAACACGCGATCCATCTCCGCTGTTTCTAGGTAGGCATGAGTTAAAGCGATGGTAGACTGAACAAATTAATGAGTCGTGAATAACGGAGAAAGGGTCATATGTGTGTCGATGGAAATGGTTCTTTATTTCTGTTCAGAATTGTGTGAAAAAATGAAAAAAGGTAAAAAAACCCCCCACTCAGATTAAGGGAATGACAAAACTCTTCATCCTGTCTGGTAAGAAGAGTCATGTCTATTGATGAAATAAAAAAGGAGAGAAGTGTAGAAAATATTTTGTAATACCTCTCTCCTGAGTATGGTAGAATATCACTGACCCTTTCCCTACTGACGAGATTGCCACGGAAGCAATTGAAGTTGTTTGGAGACATCCAGAATGGGGAAACGTGCCACCCTAGGCGCAAGGAATTATTGGAGAAAGACTAAAACGGAGATGAATAAAATCACCTGATGTGTGACCTTGAGCTTGACCTTTCAAGGTCATTTAAGGTCAAATGTCTTGATGTTCGTATTGAGGCTCTCGAAATTACGACTTCAGCTTAACTTTTCAAGGTCAAACAAGATCAGGCTACGCATATTTCAATATTATGATGAGCATAATAGCTGGGGCATAGGGTAAAGATTGAGTTGATCTTGGAAGTAAATCAAACTATTAGTTTGTTTATCTATTTATCTATTAATTACATTATCATCATGATTATTACTATTATTGTCTTTATCTTTTTTTTTTTTATAGAATTACTTTCAGAAAGTTCCCACATTTTGGGTCACTTTGACCGTGACCTGACCTTGACCTGATTAATTTAAAAGTATAGTAGTCGTATAGAGACCATCAACAACCTTTCTTGAAAAAAGTCGATCTGTTTTGCTGTAATATTGCTCCCAACGGAAACAATAAAGAAACTAGACAAGAGATAGATAGATAGATAGATAGATAGAGAGAGAGTGGTAGATAGACAGACAGATAAATAGATATATAGATAGAGAGAGGGGGAAAGAGAGAGAGAGAGAGAGAGAAGGGTAAGGACGTCATCCAGACGAAGGAGTGACGGATAACTCATGCGAAGGGGCACCTCGACTTTAATCCAGTCCCTGAAACTACGTAGGAGCTTTCAGCAAGCTCGCGCGCGAGGAGGCGAGGCGAGAGAGAGCTGACAACGGCAGAGCCGGAGTGACTCGTCCGGAATCCAAACAAAATCGTGCTGATTCCGGAGCTTCCGGCTCAGTGGTGGTGGTGGTGGTGGAGGTGTAAGTGGAGATGGTGTGCGTGTTTGTGACCATGACTGTCTTAGGTGTGCTATAACCCTAGAAGGGTTACTGGGGGGGGGGGGGGTGAGGTCCTTGCGTGGATGAGGGTGATGGCTGAGATCGGGGTCCTTGGTCTTGCTCGTGCAGGTTTTGACCTGTACCAGCACGGACGCGATGGTTTAACCTTTCTGCTGAAAAAACTCACCTGGCAGCAGCTAGGACAAATGACCAAACACATAAAGGACATTTACAAGATGAATCGAGTTAAGGCTCGAGATAGTTTATACCTCTTTAGCTGAGGTGAAAGTTTCCCTTTAGCGGAATAAAATTATTTTGAGGCAGCTAGATTAGAAATACAGATTTTCAAACGAAGGAAAAAAATTAACGAGAGGAAAATACTAATCAGGTAATGCAAAGGACACCCTCTGGAAAGGTCCAACGATGGGGACGCTTCCAGAAGAGACCTTCAGGAAGCCAACGACAGCCTTCTGGAAACGTCCGGACACAGTTTACAAAATCTTGAAGAAGATGAAGAAAAAGAAAAAGAAGAAGAGGAAGAGGAGGAAGAAGAAGAAAAAGAAGAGGAAGAAGAAGAAGAAGAAGAAGAAGAAGAAGAAGAAGAAGAAGAAGAAAATCCGCCAAGGCAAAAGATTTGTAAACTGACGAACCAAAATCACTCTCTTCGGTTTTGATTATGTGTGATACACAAAGCGTTGGTCCAAAATAGTAGTGTTTAGTGTTGTTGATGCAGACGTGGGACGATCTCTCTCTCTCTCTCTCACTCTATCTCTCTTTCTCTCTCTCTCTAGTCGGAGACTTTAATGCTAGAATAAGGAAGAGTATGTGTACATCGTACAGTAGAAACGAAATGCAAAAGAAACAAAACATATGAACACGGTCTTCAAATAGGAATTGGTCACAAATGAACTCGGAGAAGTCTAATTGGAAGAGCAAAGAAAAATATAAATAATTTCTTGTCTGCAGACAAGGGCAGCAATGTTAAGGTTGTTCTTGTGTTGTACAATAAATCCACCGAATAACAAGAAAATGATTGAAGTACACATGTCAATCGACCCCGTCCAAAACGTATAACATTTTCCTTTTTTATCTAACTGCCGTCAGATGATTTTATTCATCTTCGTCTACCCCAGGGACAACGAAGGAGCTACAACCTATCTTGATTAAATGTCAGAATTGAAACAAATAAACAAATCGTGAAAGGAGACAAAAATATACAGGAAGAGAGATAACACAACAGATTTTCGGCAGGCAATTAAGAGTGTGTTTCAGACAGACTAATAATGAGTTACAACAAAGGGAATGTTGTCAGGGAAACTGGGAAAGAATCAGGCAGCACACAAGCCAATCAGAGGAACAAACATAACGATGGAAGAACAAGAGCGATGGATAAGAGGAAGGAATGGAGAGGGTAAAACTAAAGAGGAGTGGTCATAGAGAGAGAGAGAGAGAGAGAGAGAGAGAGAGAGAGAGAGAGAGAGAGAGAGAGAGAGAGAGAGAGAGAGAGAGAGAGAGAAAGAGATGGAAGTATTCCTTTAGCTGAACAAAATTGCTTAGCGGCAAACAAAATATAATTCATGAATTGACAGAAAGGATTGCTCGAGATGTACTGATCAAATACCTTGTGCGCGTGTGTATGTTTTACGTACTCAGATTTATACATACATACATACATACATACATACATACATACATACATACATACATACATACATACATACATACATACATACATACATACACGACTCGGTGGCGCGGTTGGTAGAGTCCCAAATTGTCACTACGGCGGTCCGGGTTCGAATCCTGCTCAGGGCTGAAAATAGTTTCAGTATCACTGCGCTTCGAGTCGTTACTCCAACTCTCGTGGGCGGGGAGTTGGGGGTGTGTGCGCGTGCAAGGTCCAAGCATTACCCATAGATCGGTCATACGAGCTCTCTTCTGGGAGGGAAATAGCTGTCGATCACGAGTCCAACACGTGATCCAAAGACCAAGGTGAAACCAAGGTGAATCACATACATACATACATACACACATACATACATACATACAGTACATCAAATCATTCATCCAGGGTCCACTGTTGAACAAAGGCCTCCTTCATAGCATTCCATGATTCACATGACGCCAACCTCTGCCACGTCACTCCTGTAAACTTCTCAATCTCGTTTCTCCACCTCCTGTCCTGTCTCCCTCTTCCACGCTTCCCATCTCGCGGCGTCCACTCAGTAACACACTTGCTCCATCGTTCATCAGTCGTTCGCACTAACTTACCTGCCCAATTCCACTTCCTCTCTTTTATCGCCTCCACAATATCTTTCACTCTTGTCTGCTCTCTCACCCAATTTGCTCTCTTTTGGTCTCTCAGCGTTATTCCTATCATTGATCTCTCCAATCTCCTTTATGGATTCCTTAGTTTTGTCTCCATCGCCTTCATCAGTTTCAAAGTCTCACACCCGTAGATTAATTATTGTTGGTAGAATGGATTGATTGTGTAGATGTGCAATTCTATCTACATTTAAGTTACTAATGATTGAAAGATACAAAGTCTGAGCGGTCTCTTTTCTTTACTGTTCCATTTTTTATTTTATTTTATTGTATTTATTTATTTATTTATTTATGATTATTTTTTATTTATTTATTATTATTATTATTATTATTATTATTATTATTATTATTTTTGCTTGTATTGAGTCCCAGCGGCCTCCGCCGATTAAGGGACCTTTTAGTTAAAGATATGTCTGGGTTAATTATGTAGGTGGGTGTAATGAGAAGGGTTTCTTAGTGGCTGGGGGTGTTGGACCCTACTGGGGAGGAGCAGGTGAGTTTTGCTGCAAGGGCTAGGTGTCCCTGCCCTGCATCCGTATTGCTACCTGCCCGGAGATGGTACAAGGCTGTGGTGGGATCCCCCAGGAGGTCCCTGAGGTGCTGGAAGTGGTACCCCAGGGCGGGGCAGATGAAGAGACAGTAGTTAAAAGAGGCTAGCTCCTTGCCGCATGTGCATGTTGTATCCGTGTTTTGGGTTCGCCAGTGGTTTACCCGGATTCTGGATGCCATGGCCAAGGTGTGTGGAGGCAGTGCGGGTAGAATTTTGTGGGTGGGTTTAGTGCCGATTGTGGTGGGCCATAGTTCCCATGCAGCGGCGTCTATCTTCTTGTAGGCATCACCAGTTGATGGTGGGACGAGCATGGCGCTATCCTCCTGACCTAGTGCACCCCGTTCAGCCGCTTTGTCGGTTTTCTCGTTTCCCTCGAGTCCTACGTGGGCGGGTACCCATTGGAACAGGAGGCTAGTGCCGAGTTTCGCTATTTCTGTCGAGAGTCGAAGGATTTTTTCACTCAGCTCTGGTCTGGAGGCGCAGTAGCCACTCAGAAGCACCTCGAGGCTCGAGCGAGAGTCCGTCAGGATTGTGACCCTTGGAGGTGGGTGAGGTAGGGTGATGATATCCCGGAGGGCTTCCCGTATGGCGAGTAGCTCAGCTGTAAGGATGGTGGTGGGCGTTATTTTCCTGGCGATGGTCTTTCCTGTGGGTTCCAGGTATACGCCTGCACCCGTACGGCCGTCTTCCATAACCGATCCATCGGTGTATATCCGGAAATCGTTTGCGAATTCCTTCGCTAGGAGTTCCCTGGTGTGAGCGATCAGCAGGTGGGGGTTTGCCTTTTTTCCTAGTCCTCGTATGTCCGTCTTTACCTCTGGCGGGAGGAGGTCCCAGGGGGGAAAGGGGTCTACTTGGCACTGGACGATGAGGCGGCGATCGCTGAGTTGGAGTCCAGCTCGGAGACACAGGTCTTTAACAGAACCTGGCAGGCCCTGGGTGGGCTCGCCGTGCGGTGCCGAGATCCATCCTTCATAGAGTTCCTCGTCCGTGGAATTGGGTACCTTTGCTGAACTGAAGAGGTACCGGCAGGCATCCCTCCTGGCCCGGGCCCAGAGAGGTAGTATGCCAGCTTCGTTGTATACTTGTTCGTGTGGTACTGACTTCGGGAGGCCGAGTGCCACACGTAGGGCTTGGCATTCTACCCTTACCATGCAGAGCAGCTTCTGTCTGGGTAGGTCGTGTAGTACTGGGGCCGCGAAGAGGAGCCTTGTGCGAACGAGGCTTTGGACGATGGGAATAAGAGTTTCCCGGTGTTGCCCCCAGGGCTCCTTTCGGGTCGCTCGAACTAGGTTTAAAACTCTCTGAGCATTGAGGGTGGCTTGTTGGATGTGGAGAGTCCATTGGCCGTTTCTCTGGAACGTTACTCCTAAGTAGCGGACGGATTTCGCTGGTTCAACTGGCGTACCGCATATATTTATCCGGTTCCAGCTCGGATATGTGCCGCTGTTGTACCCTGCCAGGTGCACTGGCATGTAGACAGTCTTCTTTGCCGAGAGTGTGAACCCTAGGCTGTTGAGTTGGGACACCACGATGTCTACTTGCTCTTGAAATCTTCGGAGTTCCGCCTTGTGCTGAGCCGAGTTCTTTTTGGGCCGCCGGTGCCTGGACTTCCTCCAGAGGGCTATGTCGTCTGCGTATGCGGTGACGACCGTATCACCCCGTACTCCTTTGCCCACGTCTGCTAAGAAGAGTGTGAATAGAAGGGGGGACACGACTGAGCCTTGGGGGACACCCATGTCGACCTGCGTCCTTCTACTCAGGACACCCTCTCTTCTCACCTCGATAGACCGGTTGGAGAGGAAGGACCGGATGAAGTTGTACATGGCTGGAGACACGCCTATGGCCTTCATCTTGAGGAGGAGCTTCGCGTGCAAGACCGTGTAGAAAGCCTTGGCTATATCCAAAAAACATGTGTGTAGGATCCTCTTTTGTCTCTGGGCTCTTCTGATATGCTCAGAGAGCCGCACGACGTGATCCACAACGCTTCTTCCTTTTCTAAACCCCGCCTGGAGTTTAGGGAGGGCTCCCTTGGAATCCACGTGCGTTTTTAGTCTGGTAAGGAGGATCCTCTCGTAAACCTTACCTATATGTGAGGTAAGGGCTACTGGCCTGTGGTTTTCGATCTTGGCTTTGCCTCCTTTGGGAATGGGGATTACGACAGCGTGCCTCCATGCCGTGGGAACAGTACCTTCTTTCCAGCACTTGTTGAAGAGGGCGAGGAGGGCTTCTTGCGTTGATGGGGGGAGGTTCCTTAGGAGTGGATATGTAACCTGGTCGGCGCCGGGGGACTTCTTGTTTCCGCTGGTTGCCCTCAGGGCCCACCGTAGCTCGTGTAGGGTGAGATCGGCGTCCTTTCCCTTAGGGGTGGAGAGGTCCATATGTGCTTCCTTTTCCATGCGGTCCCTTCTCTGGTTTTCGGGGAGACTTCTTGTTGAGCTGGTTCTGGCGAAGTGTCTTAAGAAACCCTACGCCTTTTCTTCTGGTGTGCGTAATATCCCTCCGTCAGGATCAGTGAGGTTCCTGCTAGGGTGGTTGTAACGTATGTTAAGTGTTTTAAGTCTATTCCAAGCAGCCGTAAGGTCCGTCATGTCCTTCTCACTCTTCCTCCAGAAGTCCAACTTCGCTCCGGTAATGGTCCTCTTGCACTCTGCGTTGGCTTTCTTCATGGAGACGAAGGCATCTTTTGTCCCTTCTTTCAGGTACCGATGGTAGGTCCTTCTCTTTTCTTGCACGGCTTTTAGGCATGCATCCGTCCACCATGGGTGACCCCTTCTTCCGTTTCCTGGTTTGACCAGGGGGATGGAATGTCGTGCTGCTGCGAGGATCGTGGTGGTGAAAGCTTCATTTATCCCGTCGATGGAGCTATCCTCGTCGTGGTGGTAGGATGTGCTGTTTAGGAAGGCCTGGTACGCGTTCCAGTCCGCTCTTTTAAGGTCGAGCTTGCCCTGTGTCTGGGGAAGGTGAAGGATGGGGGAGAGGTGGAGGGTGATGGCTATGGGGAGGTAGTTTGAGGACATGGGGTCATCGAGGGTAGACCAGTCTGCCGTACCAGCGATGTTGGAAGATATGAAGGAGAGGTTAATGGCCGACTTGCTGTGTCCTGCTATGTCCGGTATTCTGGTGTGGCTACCGTCGTTTAGTAGGACCATGTCGGCATCGGCGATTTGGGAGGTAATGTTGGAGGAGGTGTGGGCGTAATTTTCGTCCCAGAGGTCATCCCGGTGGTTGAAGTCCCCTACCACGATGCAGTTATCGGGGATATCTCCAAGCCATGCGAAAAGCCGGGTCTTCACGGGGTTGTAGATGTTGAGGACGTGCAAGGTCCTGTTTCCTTCCACAGAAATGGAGGTGACCGTCCTATACCCCTCGTCGAGGTCGAAGCCCGATCTTGAGCAGTTAAACCTTGGCAGACGTATGTGGCCACACGCGCCATACCTGCTTCATCCGTCGTGTAGAAGGGGGGATAGTGGTACCCAGGTAGGGGTGGAAGTTTTCCTGGCCTCTTGAGGAGGGATTGAAGTGCAACTACTTCGTAGCGGTTCTCACTGAGATGCTGTACGAGGAGGTCCCAGGCAGTGCCAATGGCCCTGCAGTTCCATTGCATTAGTCTAAGCACTGCCGTGATGGGTGAATTCGGCAATGGAATGCAGGATCACGAAGATTCCTTCATATAGGCGTGCTGCTTGGGGGTTCGAGCGAGCCAAGTTCTCTTGTAGGGCCTTGACTGTCGTGGATATGCACCCGATGGAGTTTTGAAGGGTCTGCTGGGTTGTTGGTGGTAGGGGTGGGGGGGGGGTGTTCTCCAGGGAGGGCCTGCTAGGTGCTGCTGCTTCTTCCATCTGTGACTGTTACATGCTTGGGGCGGTTTCCATGGTTTCAGCGGTGGGGGTTGATCCTACGGCTTTTCTTCTTCTTTCTTCGTTTTTTCTTGAGTTCTTTTTCGTTGGTTACGGTTGGTTGTGGGGGGGCGGGGTGAGGGGCTGGTAGAAGGCATTCCTTTGGTAGGATCGTGAGTAGGCGGAGAGTTTGGTGCGGTCTCGCTGGTGGGCACTTCGTCTGGGCGTGAAGTCTTTTTCCCTGAGGTCTTCCGAATCCTTGGGAGGGTGTCGAAGTCTCTGTCCCTGGATTTTTCCCCTTTGAGGTAGCTGTTCCATCGTTCCCTGGCAATAGACAGGGCTTCTAAGAACGGGATGAAGTTTCCTTCTTCACCTCATGCGCTACTCTTCTTATGGAAAATTACGGCAATCGGGGTATGCGGCAGAGTGGTTTCCGCAGCAGTTGATGCAGAAAAGCCTCTGCTCCTGGCAGTCCTGGGTGGGGTGATTTTTCCCGCATCGGGCACATCTGGGGGTCTTGCGCCGGCATTCTCCTTTTGAATGTCCCAGTAGTTGGCACTTGGTGCACCTTTTGACTGGGGCGATGTATGGGACCACTTGGTGGAGTGTGTATCCCAACTTGACGGCAGAAGGGAGGGAGGCCATAAGGAAGGCCACCCGTACATACCCGGTCGGGGTGCCGTCCCGGGTTGTCAATCTCTTGATTGAGTCAACCCGGAGGTCTTGGGCCTCCAAGTCTGATTTGAGGAGCTGCTCGGCGTGTTCTTCGAAGGGAACACCCTTGATAACTCCTATCACAACTGTCTTTGGGATCCTTGTCAGGATCCGTAGAGGCTTGTCGCGGTCGGCCGTTAAATTTGGGGTGCGAAGCAGTTTGCCTTGCTGGACCTCCGTGGTGCAGCTAACCAACCACTCGTCGGAGGGTGTTTGTCGGATAGCTTCAACTGGTCCCACTGCGTTCTTGATCATTTGGGCCTGTCTCTAGGAGCCCAGTTTT
>NC_134810.1:29306374-29308874 GCF_046742065.1 Oratosquilla oratoria
ATGCACTGATTGTAAAGTTTACGTTTCAAACACAAAGGTAGAGAGCCTCTCAGGATTTTATTATACTTACCAAACATTTTCCAACCAATTGTAATGCGTCTTTTTATTTCATGATCATGGTCTTTCTTCACTTTCCCCTTCTGCCCTTAATAATCATACTCTTCAACTTCTTCAAGACTCTCATCATCAATTACAATTTCTTTACTTTGAACTTTCGTGTTGAACATTACTTTGGTTTTACTCTTATTCATTTTTAAACCTACTCTGAGACTTTTCTTGTTCAGATCACTCAGCATATCTTGCAAGTCTTCTGCTCTTTCTAAAATAAGAATAATGTCATCCGCAAATCTTAGGTGGTTCAAATATTCGCCATTAATCTTTCAACCTTTCTTTTCCTAACTCAATCTTCTGAAAATATCTTCCAAGCAAGTTGTAAATAGTTTGGGTGAGATTGTATCGCCTTGCTGTACTCTTTTCTCGATCTTGATCTTTTCTGTATCTTTATGTAGTCGAACTATAGCGGTACCTTTCGCATAAATCTTTTCTAAAACTTTTACGATCTGTTCGTTTGTACCCTGCATGCTTAGCAAATTTAGTATTGCTATTTGTTCTACCGAGTCAAAGGCCTTCTCGTAATCTACAAAAGCTAAACACAGAGGTATATTGTATTCTGTCGTTTTCTCGATTAGTTGGTTTATCGCCTGCAAATGGTCTAGGGTCGAATATACGCTCCTCAAACCTGCCTGTTCTCTCTGTTGGTTTCCATAAAAAACTTGACTTACTCTATTTGTAAGGATCTTGGAGAATAATTCATATACATTTATAGCAAGCTAATCGGTCGATAGTTACTAAGGTCCTTCTGGTCTCCTTTTTTATGAAGCAAAATAATTATAGCATTGCACCACGCATCAGGAACGCTTTCTTGACGTAAGCACTGGGTGTAGAACTGAGCTAACTTAATATGAACTAATTTCCCTGCGTCTTTCAACTGATCTATCGATATACCATCTTTCCCAGGTGCTTTTCCTCGTTTCATAGTTTTTGGAGCAAATTGTACTTCTTCCTATGTAATCTCTGGTACACTACTAATATCTACAGATGAATTTACAAACTCAACTACGGTCTTTGACGAGTAAAGCCCTTGGTAAAATTCTTCTACTCTTTTTACCATTCTGTCCCTGCATTTAATGATTTCTCCATTTCTATCTTTCAGACATATCATTTGCTGTCTTCCTAAAGCATGTCTGCGCTCGGTCCATTTAAGAATTGTTTTCTCTATTTTATCCATGTTTCTCTTTTTTTTCTCTAATCTATGCCTTTTGTTGATAAGCTTGTTTAGTTTTACTCTTTCTGTTTCGTCTCTTCTGCTTTAAATCTGCATGGTCCTTCTTCTTTTAATTAGGTCATTTGTAGCTTTGGAGTATTTGTTTTCTCTAATGTTTTTTGTACTTCCTACTTTCTCTACCAATTCTCTAATGATATTCACTAAATTCAAATTAATATATTCCACGGTGTCCGCATTAGTTCTTAGAGCTTCGAATCTATTTTTATTTCTAACTGAAATGTCTTATTATCATCTTTAACCTTTACAAGGCTTATTTTCTTTCTTAGAATTAGTTTATTTCTCTCGGCTCTGAAATTGAATTTAGCTGTGCAACCTACCATTGTATGGTCACTACCTATGTTGACTTTATCACCGTAACATTGCTAACACTTTTGCTCTCATCTCCTAATATGAAGTCTATTTCGTTCTTTGTTGTTCCATTTGGACTTGTCCGCGTCCATTAACGACCTACACGCTTTTGGAAGAAAATTATCATTATCCTCATGTTGTAGTTCTCTGCAAAATTGACTAACATCTCGCTTCTGTCATTTCTTTCACCTACTCCAAACTTACCAATGCACGTTTCATCTCCCATCTTCTTCCTCACCTTAGCACTAAAGTCGCCTATTACCAAAGTGTACTTACTTTTTTCTTGATCCATTACCTCAATTTCATCTTCTAAACTCTGTAAAGTTGGTACATAAACCTGAACTATTTTTAGAGTGTACCTTTTACACAGCCTAATCATAATCCAAGCTACCCTGTCTGACAAACTACTGAATTTGACTATGTTACTAGCAACCTCTCGGTTGATCAAGAATCCTACTCCGCTTGATCTTTCTTTGTCCTTACCTCTATAGTAGAACAGGTGATGACCATCTTGTAATTGTATCAACTTTTCTTCCACTCTTCGGACTTCGCTCAGTCCTACGATGTCCCATTTGATGTTGTCTAGTTCTTCCATTAAACTCTCCAGCCTGTGATTTTCAGAGAGACTTCTTACGTTATAAGTAGATCTTCAATTTCTTCATGTTGTTTAATGTCCAAGACTTGGACCTATTTGGACAGTGCTTACTCACATTCGGTGGCACACTGCCCGTAACCACACGAGGCAATGCGGCTGGACCTTTAGGAGACGATGATCCAACAGGAACGCCCTGTTTTATTTTGGTTGTG
>NC_134810.1:29313874-29321374 GCF_046742065.1 Oratosquilla oratoria
CACACACACACAGACACACACACACACACACACACACACACACACACACACACACACACACACACACACACACACACACACACACACACACACACACACACACACACACACACACACACACACACACAAGAAGTAGCCCTAAGAAAGACCAATGAAGAAAATAACAGGGAGATAGACTAGTTGAAAATGGAACTAAATAGGATAAAGGGGGAAAATAAAAGAATGAAAAATGAATGAGGAATTAAAGAAAGAGATGAAGGAACAAATACAGGCAGTGACCGAGAAAGTGAAGGAAAACATAAAAGAAAACTACTTCCAAGAAATAATGAAACAGTGGAAAGTAGAACAGGAAAGTAAAAAATTATCTTTCAAAGAAATAGTGGAGCAGCAGGTCAAGGAGAATGCTAAAGAAATGGTAATCCAAGTGATAAAAGAGAAAAGTAATTTGGTTAGGGATACAGTGGACAAAAAAGATGCATTGTAATCTATGATATTAATTAAAAGCATGATGGTCCTAGATATCGGAGAAAAAAAGAGGAAAAAGAGATCGCTAAAGAAATTCTGAAAGAGATTTAAGAGGAGGGAAAAAGTTTAGATAAAGAAGTTGAAGAAATATATAGAATAGGTAGATACTCAAAAGAAAAACAATATGGGCCACTAAAAGTAAAACTTAGGTCACAAATTATTGCAGAGGAAGTACTGTCTAGAACAGCAAAACTAGCAAGCAGTGACTAACACAAAAATGTATGGATAAAAAAAGATATGAGCGATAAAAAAAAAGGAACTTAGAAATGAAGCAAATGAAAAAATATAAAAGAACTGAGACAATTTTTTTTTTTCTTCTAGAAAGTGGTGGACCTAAGGCTAAGGAAATGGTATACCAGGAAAAGGAAACAAAACAGACAGAAAAATACGAGAAAGAAAAAAATAAGATTAACCTATACCAACATAGATGGAATGATTTCGGGACTGAATGAACTAAATGACTATCTGGCATTAAAAAAACCAAACATAATGGGAATAGTAGAAATTAAATTAAAAAGTAATTTACCACCAAATACTGTGGGACAAGTTCTTTACAACTGTTGGATGAAGAATAGAAAGGAAAAACAGGGAGGGGGAATATTATTTTTGACTAAGAAAGACTTAAATGTGACAAAGATAACAGAAGGAAAAAATGTAGAATCAGTTATGATAAAAGTTGAAAGCAACCACATGAAAAGTAGAAAATTTGTAGTAGTGTATGTGCCCCCGTAAACACAGTCCTGGACATAAAAAGATCATTCCAAACTGTTAGAAGATACTAAGTATGAACTGACTGATATACTGAAGGAAAGAGGAAATATAGTAATTATGGGTGATTGTAATTAAAAAGAAATATGTTGGGAAGAAATGACAGTAGAAGGTGGAGAAGACATCTGGGGTAACATGATGCTTGACATGACCATTGAATACACAATTACTCAGTGGATAAAGGAAAATACCAGATACAGAATCGATGAGGAACCATTGAGCCTGAATTTAATACTTACGTCAAAATCTGAAATTGTGGAGAGTATAGATTACAAAACACCAATAGGAAAGAGTGACCATGTACTAATAGAATTCGAACTAAAAGAACAAATAGACCTAAGAAGAAATGAGAAACATAGAATAGGAAGACCAATTTACAACAAAACGAATTTTGAGAAACTTGGAAAATTCTTTCGTAAGGCAAACTGGGAAAAATTCCTAAAGGAAGAAACAGGGATGAAAGAGAAATGGAATATACTAAAAGAAATTTATATGTACCACAACAAAAGCAAGAAAGAGCATACATAAATAACTGATGTAACAAAAAATGTAGTGAAGCTAAGGATAAAAGAGACAAAGCGTGGAAAAAATGGAAAAAGACAAAAAAAAAGAAGAAACGAGGAAATGCAAACATACATCAAACAAGGAATAGATTATGTAAAAATACACAGAGATGAAAAGAGAAACTATGAAAAAGAAATAATAGAAAAATGCAAGGAACAACCTAAACTATTTTACAGATATGTGAATGTTAAACTAAAAAACAAACAAGAAATAGAAAAGCTGCGCCAGAGAAGTTATGAATATAGAGAAGAACAAGAAATGGCATAAATTATAAGCAGTCCTTTCAAATCAGTATTCACAATTGAGAACTCACCTAACTGTGAGTGAATAGAGAGACAGAAATCCCCCCAATGATGGAAATAACTGTAACACAGAAGGAAATCAGTGACCAAATAAAATAACCTTGATATCAGAAAATCGCATGGTCTGGATGGAATTCCAAATTGGATACTGAAAGAATGCGTAGAGGAGTTAACGGATAAAATATATAATACATATAATGAAATGCTCGTTCAAAGAAGGAAAGGTACCACAAGACAGGAAAAAATGCAAATATTGTACCAATATATAAAGGAGGAAACAAGGAAAATCCAACTAACTGCAGACCGGTCTCCCTAACAAGCACAGTAGCAAAAATATGTGAAAAAGTGATCAAAAATAGATTGGTTAAACATCGGGAAGAAAAAACTAAACTTAATCCAAATCAATTTGGATTTAGACAAGGAAGATCATGTACAACAGACCTGATTTGCTTCTCTTCGAGACTAATAGAAATAATACAAGAGAAGGATGGATGGGCAGACTGTGCCTATCTAGACCTACAAAAAGCATTTGATAAGGTACCACATAAGAAATTCATAAGAAAAATAGAATCAATAGGTGGCATTGGAGGTAAATTATTGGAATGGATGGAAGACTTCCTGACTGGGAGAAAAACGTGGGTAGTAATTAGAAACAAATACTCGAAATGGGAAGAAATGATAAGTGGTGTCTCGCAAGGGTCAGTGTTGGCTCTAATCATGTTTGCCATATATATAAACGACGTGGATGAAGGAGTGGAGTATTATATGAATTTCTTCGCAGATGACGCATAAATACTAAAGAAAGTAAGAACAGAGGAGGATTGTGAATAATTACAATCAGATCTGGATAAAATCTGGAAATGGACTCAAAAGTGGGAAGTGAACTTTAATATCAAGAAATGTAGTATAATGGAGTTTGGAAAAAGTAAATACAGAATATAAAAAATTATGAAATTGGTGAAGAAGAAATAAAAAAGTGAACATGGAAAAAGACCTTGGAGTAACAATCAGCAAAGATATGACACTGGACAAACATATCAATAAAATAGTCGGAGAAACCTTCAACCTATGAAGGTCAATGAAAGTGGCATCTGACTATTTGGATGAGGAAATGATTAAAAAAATATTAGTTACATTAATAAGACCAAAACTGGAATACGCAGGGACACTATGGACACCCAGTACTAAAAAGAATACAAAGAAATTAGAAAGAATACAGAAAGCAACAACAAAGTTGGCACCAGCTCTTTCCAAATTAACATATGAACAAAGATTATCCAAATTGGTACTACCAACACTGGAGCAGAGAAGAGAAAGTGGTGGTCTACTGACTATAGAATCATGAAAGGAATGGAAATCCTTGATAGGAATAATTTACTAAAAAGTGACAATGGAAAAACAAGAGGACACGAAAGAAACTCAAAAAGAATAACTATAGAAGAGATCTGAAAAAATAGCATCCCACACAGAGTGCTGGATATCTGGAATAATATAAATAAACAAACAGTGTGTGCAAACACTATTCAAGATTTTAAGGATAAACTTGATGCTGAAAGGTACAAAGACGGGTCACCACGAGCATAGCTCCCTTCCCGTATAATACAACAAGGTACACACACACACACACACACACACACACACACACACACACACACACACACACACACACACACACACACACACACACACACACACACACACACACACACTCACACACGCACACACACGCACGCACGCACGCACACACACACACACACACACACACACACACACACACACACACACACACACACACACAAACACACACGCGCGAGCACAAACACACACACACACACACACACACACACACACACACACACACACACACACACACACACACACACACACACACACACACACACACACACACACACACACACACACACACACACACACACACACACACAACTCCCCGCCCACGAGAGTTGGAGTAACGACTCGCAGCTCAGCGATACTGAAATCATATCAGCCCTGGGAGGGATTCAAAACCGAATCGCCGTAGTGGTGGCCGTGAACGTTACCACTGCGCTATGTGTGTGTGTGTGTGTGTGTGTGTGTGTGTGTGTGTGTGTGTGTGTGTGTGTGTGTGTGTGTGTGTGTGTGTGTGTGTGTGTGTGTGTGTGTGTGTGTGTGTGTGTGTGTGTGTGTGTGTGTGTGTGTGTGTGTGTGTGTGTGTGTGTGTGTGTGTGTGTGTGTGTGTGTGTGTTTACCTAGTTGTATTTACCTAGTTGTATTTTACGGGAAGGGGAGCTGTGCTCGTGGTGATCCGTTTTTTTATCTTGGAGGATCAAGTGTGTTCTTATATTCTTGTATTGTGTTTGCACATACTATTTTTTCGTCCAATTTGTTCCATATATCTATCACTCTGGGCGGGAAGCTTTTCTTCTTCAGGTCTCTTCTGTAGTTGTCCTTTTTGAGTTTCATTGCATGTCCTCTTGTTTTTCCTCTGTCCCACTTTATTAAGTCCTCTTTATCAAGGCGTTCTTTTCCTTTCATAATTCTGTAGACGGTTAGTAAGTCCCCTCGTTTTCTTCTTTGTTCTAGGGTCGGCAATTCCAGTTCGACCAGTCTTTTTCATATGTCAAGATTGAAAGTGTTGAGGCCATCTTTGTCCTTGCTCTTTGTGTTCTTTCTAATGTTCTTTTTTTCTTTTTTGTACTGGGTGACCATATCAGCGCTGCATATTCCATTTTTGGCCTTATCAGTGTTTGTAATATTTTCTTAATCATTTCCTTATCCAGGTGTGTATTTACCTAGTTGTATTTACCTAGTTGTATTTTACGGGAAGGGGAGCTATGCTCGTGGGGTCCTGTCTTCATATCTCATTTTATCTAAACTATTTTTAAATTCATGTATTGTTTTTGCACACACCACTTTCTCATCTAACTTGTTCCAACTGTCTATTACTCTGTGAGGAAAGCTGTTCTTTTTCAAATCTCTTCTATAGCTGTCTTTTTTTATTTTCTTTCCGTGTCCTCTTGTATTTCTGTCATCCCATTTTATCAGCTTCTCTCTATCAGTAATTTCCATGCCTTTCATGATTCTGTAAATAGTTATCAAATCTCCTCTCTCTCTTCTTTTCTCTAGTGTCTGTAGTTCAAGTTTTTCTAGTCTCTCTTCATATGATAGTTTTGAGAGTGTAGGTGCCAGTTTTGTAATTGCTCTTTGTATTCTTTCAAGTTTTTTTTTATACATTTTTTTGTACTTGGTGACCATATCGTTGCTGCATATTCCAATCTTGGTCTTATCAGGGTGATTAGGATTTTCTTCACCATTTCTTCATCCAGGTATGTAAATGCAACTTTGATTGTTCTTATCAAATTATAAGTTTCTCCAAAAATCTTATTTATATGTTTCTCAGGTGACATATTATTCATAACAATGACTCCCAGGTCCTTCTCATTTTCTACTTTTTTTATTCCTTCCTCTCCCAAATTATACGATCCTGTTACTCTGCTTTTGCTTTTTCCAAATTCCATTATACTACACTTTTTTGTATTGAACTCCATCTCCCACTTCCTACTCCATTCCTGTACTTTATATAGATCTCTCTGTAGTGATTCACAATCTTCTTCTGTTTTCACTCTTTTTAGTAGTTTTGCATCATCTGCAAAGAAGCTCATATAGCTTTCAATTCCTTCATCCATATCATTAATATATATAGCAAACATTATTGGGGCCAGTACTGTTCCCTGCGGAACACCGCTTATTACTTCATCCCATTCTGAGTGCTGGTCTCTTATCATTACTCTCATTCTTCTTTCTTGCAAAAAGTCTTCCATCCAATTTAGTAGTTTTCCTTGTATTCCTCCTTCAGTTTCTAATTTCTTAAGCAACTTCTTATGTGGTACTTTGTCAAACGCTTTCTTTAGGTCTAGAAATGCACAGTCCGCCCATCCATCTCTTTCTTGTATTATATCTATTAGCCTTGAATAGAAACATATTAAATTGGTGACGCATGATCGTCCTTGTCTGAATCCAAATTGCCTTGGGTTTAACACTTTATTTTTTTCTAAATATTTTACCCATCTACTTTTGATCATTCTTTCACAAATTTTTGCTATTGTACTTGTTAGAGAGACTGGTCTATAGTTGGTAGGTTCTTCTTTATTTCCTCCTTTATATATAGGTACTATATTTGCTTTTTTCCAATCTTCTGGAACTTTTCCTTCTTTCAAGGAACTGTTTAGTATGCTGTGTATTTTGTCTGCCAGTTCATTCTTGCATTCTTTCAGAATCCAGTTTGCTATTTCATCTGGCCCATGCGATTTTCTGACATCAAGATTACCCAAGTGTGTCAATATTTCATTCTTTGTTACTTCTATTTCTTCCATAGGGGGGACTTTCTCTTTCCACTCAATCTCTTCAGGTTGTATATTTTCCCTTGTAAACACTGATTTAAAATGTTTGTTCATAATTTCTGCCATTTCCATTTCCTCAGTGTATTCAACTCCCCCTTGTCTTAATTTCTCCAAGTCTTGTTTGTTTTTCAGTTTATTGTTTACAAATCTGTAAAATAATTTTGGTTGATCTTTACACTTTTCTGTAACATCTTTTTCATATTTTCTCTTTTCCTCTCTGCACGTTTGTACATATTCATTTCTATAACCGGTATATATTTTCCATTTTTCAGGTCTTCTGTCTTTTTTTCCATCTGGTCCAGGCTTTGTCTCTTTTGTCTTTTAACTCCCTACAACTTTTGTTGTACCAGCATTTTACATATTATTTTTCTTGTTTTTGTCTTGGGACATACTTTTCCACTCCTTTTTTGTAAATTTTTGTCAAGATATTCCATTTCTCTTCCACTGATGTTTCTTCTTTGTATATTTTTTCCCAGTTTTCTTGTTGGAAGAATTCTCTTATTTTATCAAAGTTTGTTTTTTTATACATCATTCTTTCTTTTCTATATTGTTCATTTCTTTTCATATATTTTTCTTCATTAAGTTTCAGTTCAATCAATATGTGGTCACTTTTACCTATTGGTGTTTTATATTCAATCTTGTCCACTATTCTAGGTTCAGATGTAATTATTAAGTCTAGTCTCGATGGTTCTTCTTCATTTCTATACCTAGTGTTCTCCTGTATCCATTGTGTCATTGAATGGTCAGTAATCATCTCAAGTAGAGCATTTCCCCATGAGTCATCACCACTCTTTACTGTCATTTCTTCCCAGCAGATTTCTTTGCAATTAAAGTCGCCCATCATAACTATTCTTCCTCCGTCTTCCATTATTTTATTTAATGCTATCTTTGTGTCCTCTAACATACTTTTATGTTCACTCTCCTCCCATGAGGCTGTTTTC
>NC_134810.1:29336374-29338874 GCF_046742065.1 Oratosquilla oratoria
TGTTGTCAAAGTCTACCACCACCAACACCAGCCCCACCACACCACCACAATTGCCACGACGACGACGATGACAACCACCACCTCCACCACCACCACCACCATCACCACCACCACCGCCGCCACCGCCTCCAGCCCTGTTAGCGCTAAGCCGAAGAAGTCTTGCACGTGTTTTCTTGCTCACTCCTAATGTTGTCACTGCTGAGGGCGCCTACCAGGGCAGAACCGCCGCTGTTCTCTTGATTTCATCCTGACCAGAGAGTCCACCACGAGTGGCTTGCTGTGCTGCAAGGACGAAATAGAAGTGGACAGAAAAAGGAAATGTCCAAACGCAACTTGGAATTTTTTTTTGTTCAGAATCTGTGAATAGTGGTGATACCAAAAGATCAATTTGTTTGACCCGTTTTGATGTCGTCCGAATCGGTTTGAGATATGAATCTGTGTCTGGGATTGTAGTGGAAAAGAGAATAAGAAATTCAAGCAGAGTAAACGTTCCCAAGGTATATCGAGTACCTAAGTTTGTATATATACATACATACATACATATACACAGGTCACAGTTGACCTTCTTGTATTGGAGATCGAGAAGACAGTCTTCGTTCTGCAGTCATGTCGAGCCTTGTGGACAGTACCATCCCCATCGCAATGCGAGATCCGAAACTAGATTATGATGAGAGGTTTGATCTCGAGGCTGAGGACACACTCTCCAACCTCTCCATGAAGGTAAGGAACGAAAAACGCCCTACAGAGGCGTGTTAAAAAGTTCTGTTTCAAAGCTTTTGTAAGAAAAAAAAAATCAGGATTTAGTCATCCTTGTACAGGTAGTAGATTCTGTACGAGTAGTATGAGCGCTGCACATAAGAGATTGTAATAACACAAGTGCATGTTACACATGGATTCGTATTTTTGTATGTTCATGCAAACATAAATACATATAATAATATATCCAAACATATGTACATACGCACATGAAAATGAAAATGTATTCATACATACATAGTAAAACAGTTTTGCCATAAAGTGCGAAAATTGAAAACTCTTGAAGAGTCTGATGCGTCGTGATGAAACATTACCGTTTCGGTTCACCATAAATCTTTCCAGGCAAAACTTGGTAATGGAAGGCTTCTTGATCCATAGTCGAATGGAAATATATATATATATATATATATATATATATATATATACATATACATATATATACATATATATATATATATATACATACATATACATATATATATATACCTATATATATATATATATATACATACATATATATATATATATATATATATATATATATATATATATATATATATATATATATATGCACACCCAAAAAGCTATCCAAAATAGAAAATAAATGAATAAATAAGAATATTTTTGATAATTGTCTAAGAACTAGCAGAGAGTAAAGAGACAGAAATGGATGGAGTGAGTTTAAGAGGAAGACAGAGAATGAAATGTATGGATGCATGAGGAGTCTGTGGGGCATGGAAGAGAGAGTGAAAAAGATGGGAATGATAGAGGTAGATTGCGAGTAGATGAAGGATGTTCTCATCAAATTTGTAGATAAATGAATGAGAAGGGAGGTCAGCCAGGTTCTGATGCCGGGTTCTTTGTCAAAGAGCTGTGACCCAAGCGATGTGGCGGGTCTCAGGAAGGACTCTTCATCAACGAGTTGCCGATATGGGAATGGGTCGTTGATTATGCTTTATTCATTTAGTATATGGGTATGTGTTTTGACACGGGGAAAGAGCCCTCGCTGCCTTTATAATAATTTAACATTTGTTGAAACATACGTATTGGAAAGCTTGACAGTCTGCCTCTGCCGTTCTCTCTCTCTCTCTCTCTCTCTCTCTCTCTCTCTCTCTCTCTCTCTCTCTCTCTCTCTCTCTCTCTCTCTCTCTCTCTCTCTCTCTCTCTCTCTCTCTCTCTCTCTCTCTCTCTCTCTCTACCTGTCTCTCTACATCTCTCTCTCTACCTGTCTCTCTACATCTCTCTCTCTACCTGTCTCTCTACCTCTCTCTATCTCTCTATCTCTACCTCTCTATCTCTCTCTCTCTCTACCTTTCTCTCTCTATCTACATCTCTCTCTCTCTCTTCATCTCTCTCTCTCTCTCTCTCTCTCTCTCTCTCTCTCTCTCTCTCTCTCTCTCTCCCTCTATCTTTGTATGCATGAATACAAAAGCAGTGTTCAGGGCTGTGGGTGTGTGGGGCCTAGTGCACAAAAAAGACTCGAACACTAGCTAGTGTGAGACAAACAGAAAACCACAGGACAGAAAGAAACTAAGAAAAAAGGGGGTGTTCAAGTGCTATTAAAAAATAAATTCACACAGATGCAATGGTTAACTGGATAACATGGAAAAAGAAATAATGCAGTTAGACAACATAAGTACATTTAAAGCCAAATTTGATCTATGGAAGCACAAGGACGGGAACTCACGAATATTAGATAGATACGTATACACACACGCACAGACACATGCACACACACGCACAG
>NC_134810.1:29346374-29348874 GCF_046742065.1 Oratosquilla oratoria
CAGACCCTCTTATGCCTTTTCTTTCTTTTTTAGGAATATCCCCTTTTTGGGGCTACAGGTAGTAGGACTCCTAATCCCATCCCCCGTCCCTTTTTTGTCGCCTTTTACGACTCAAGTGGGAATACTTGGTAGCAGTATTCTTTTGCCCCCACCACAGGGTAGGTAGGCGAAAAAAGGAAATGAATATTCAGAGAAATGGTACAGGACAGTAACAAGGGGTTGGGGGACAGCATAACGGAGGGACAGTCGTAGTATAAAAGGATTACAAAGAATTATAAAGGCAGAGCATGCCGACATGAGACCTTTTGGTCAATATCTAGGTCGGATGCGAAAAAAAATCAAAATAATAATAAATGAATAAATAAAAAATATGATAATGTAAATAACAAATAAAATACATAAATAAATGCATAGGTATAGTTAAATGATAAACAAACAGGTAAATAGTAAATGATAATAAACTGACATATAACTAATAATAAATGAGAATCAAACAGGCAAATGATAACAAAACAAAAACAAATAATATAAAATAGATTATAATCATTACAGCATCTTGCTTAGGTGTTTATCTAAATGATTCTTAAAGCTTCGAACTGAACTACCTTGCAGTCCCTCTGCAGGAAGTTTATTCCATGCATTAACTACACGGTTGGCAAAGTTGTTTCTATCCACTTCCAAATTGAATCTATTTCCGGACAGTGTGAAAATTTTGTCACTTTTGATGTTGTCAATTCCCTTTAGAATTTTAAAGACCTGTATCAAGTCACCTCTGAGTCTACGCATTTTTAGGGAAAACAGATTCATATGGTCTAGTCGATTTTCGTATGATTTATTTTTGATATTTGGAATCAGTTTTGTTGCTCGCCGTTGTACCTTTTCCAGTCTGTCAATGTCTTTAAAGAGGTTCGGTGACCATACAGAAACAGCATATTCAAAATGTGACGAACTAACGATTTATATAGCTTGTTAATGAGTGGTGGACTTCTAAAGTCAAAAGATCGCGCAATCAGTCCTAGAAAGAGAAACACGGATGAAATATAGGAAAGTATTTGGAAAGGTAAAAGTATTAAAGGAACCGAGCGCAGACTTACTTTACAAAAACAGCAAACCTTTAATTTGAAAGATAGAAATGGAGAAATCATTAAATGCAGGGACAGAATGGTAAAAAGAGTAGAGGAGTTTTACCAAGAGCTTTACTCGTCGAAGACCGTAGTTGAGTCAGTGGCCAGAGATTACAAAGGACGACGTAGAATTTGCTCTAAACAATATGAAACGAAGAAAAGCACCTGGGGAAGATAGAATATCGATAGATCTCTTGAAAGACGCAGGGAAAGAAGTTGATATTAAGTTAGCTGAGTTGTACACCCAGTACTTACGTCAGGAAAACATTCCTAAATCGTGGTGCAATGCTATAGTAAATTTGATTAATAAAAAAGGAGATTAGAAAGACTTTAGTAACTATCAATCGATTAGCTTGCTATTAAGTGTATAAAAAGTATTCTCCAAGATTCTTACAAATAGACTGAGTCAATTTCTAGATGGAATCCAACTAAAAGAATAAGCAGGCTTTAGGAGCGGATACTCGACTCTACACCATGTGCAGACAATGAGCCAACTAATCGGGAAAACGACAAAATAGAGTATACCACCCTGTTTAGCTTTTGTATATCAAGAGAATGCCTTTGACTCGGTAGAACAAATAGCAATACTAAACTTGCTACGCAAGCAGGGTACAAACGAACAGATCGTAAGGGTTTTAGAAAAGATTTATGCGAAAGGTACTGCTATAATTCGACTACATAAAGATACAGAAAAGATCAAGATCGAGAAAGGAGTACGGCAAGGCGATACCATTTCACCCAATTTATTTACAGCTTGCCTGGAAGATATTTTCTGAAGGTTGAGTTGGGAAGAGAAAGGTTTGAAGATTAATGGTGAATATTTGAACCACCTAAGATTTGCGGATGACATTATTCTTATTTCAGAAAGAGCAGAAGACTTGCAAGATATGCTGAGTGATCTGAACAAGGAAAGTATCAAAGTAGGTTTAAAAATTAATAAGACCAAAACCAAAGTAATGTAAAGTTCAAAGTGAAGAGGTTGTAATCGATGGTGAGAGTCTTGAAGAAGTTGAAGAGTATAGTTATTTAGGCCAGATGGTGAAAGTGACAAAAGATCATGATAATGAAATAAAAGGACGTATAACAGTTGGTTGGAAAGTGTTTGGTAAGTATAATAAAATCCTGAGAGGCTCTCTACCTTTGTGTTTGAAACGTAAAGTTTACAATCAGTGCATTCTGCCATCATTAATCTAAGGGTGTGAAACTTGGAAACTGACGAAGGCGATGGAAGCAAAGCTAAGGATGGCACAGAGGAGAATGGAGAGATCAATGATGGGAATAACGCTGAGAGATCAAAAGAGAGCAAGTTGGGTGAGAGAGCAGAATAGAGTGAAAGATACTGTGGTGGCGGTGAAAGAGAGGAAGTAGAATTGGGC
>NC_134810.1:29353874-29356374 GCF_046742065.1 Oratosquilla oratoria
AGTCACGAGCAAAATTTTTGACCTAATCTACGGTTTTCATAACGTCAATAGAATTTTTTTTTTTGTCGAGTATGCGATGTATATTTTCTGTGTAGCATTTGACTTACAGATAAGTATTTTTCTTGGATAGATTTTGAATTTTGTATCATGAAACAATCTAGGGGAGTCAAAACTTTTGATTTTGACTGTACAACACGGCATACATGGGTGAAAGCCAGGTCTCTGGGTCATGATTGGTTTCAAAATCCAGGTCGATGGTCTAAACTATCTCGCAATTTAAGTCCTTAAAAGCCCTTTGCTCTCAAGGAGGATATTTTTCGTGAGGTCCTAGCGTACTTTGCATTCAGTGGGTTTAATAGCAGGCATTTCTCTCTCTCTCTCTCCCTCTCTTTCTCTATGCCTTTCTTTCTCCCACCTAGCCTCTCTCTTTCTCCCTGTCTCCTCTCTGTCTCGTTCTTTCGCTCTGTGCTTGCAGTTTTGTTGCTATGAATAATTAATTTCGTGTGTGTGGATGATTTACCTTTATGTGCATGTACTGTATATGTGCAAGTGTGTGTATATCGTATTGCATGTGCGGTTATACGAGCTTATGTTTGCGTGAGGGTTACATATATGGAACGCACGCCCTGCCGTAACAGCCCGCCCGGAAGGTCCTAATGACTAAATTAGGTTTACCTCATATTGGCTTCCCCTTCTGTGTCTCTGCTATCGCGTTTACCTGTCCTGGTTATTTGGTCTTCTTATCGCTCCCCGGCCGTCGCGAAGCTTCAATCCCGGGCCTTAAAGATCACGAGTCCCGTCTGCTACCATTCTGCCACGCACGGCATCTAAAAGACCCCTAACCAGATATGAACTTGTATTCTCGATTGGCAGGGAAAGGAGAAGAAACTTAAGAACATAAGAATGAAGGAGTGCAAGAGACCATAAGGCGTGCACTAGGGAGTTCCATGTCCATTATCACCAATCATCCCCATCCATAAAGTTGTCTAACAATTTCTTAAAACAACTGATATTTCAGCGGTCACCACATGGTTATTAAGTCTATTCCATTCGTTGATCACTTTATTAGTAAGCCAGTTATTGCCTCTTCCTTTCTTAAATCTACATTTGTCCAATTCCATTCCATTACTGCGAGTCCTACCCTGTTCTCTTAATAAGATGACCTTGTTTGCATTCCCTTGGTAAAGCCATTGATACACTTGAACACCTCTATTAGATCACCCCCGCACTCTGCGTCTTTCCAGAGAGTATAAATTAAAGTGCCTTAGCCTGTCCTAGCGAGGTAATTTTCTGAGACCATGTATCATTTTGGTCATTCTCCTCTGTATTGATTCTGCGGTACAGTTTTGGAAGGAGACCAAAACTGTACCGCATATTCAAGAATGAGTCTAACTAACGCCAGATAGAGTTTGATAATTACATATGCACCTCTATTCGTAACCGTACTAGCAATGTAACCTAATGCTCTGTTATCTTTATTCCTGACGCTAATGCACCATTTCCTATTTCCTGGATTTAAGGTCAGGACTCACTAGAACTCCTAAGTCTCTCTCACACTCAGTTTTTTTTTTTCTTCTAAAAATGTGTTATCTAAGCTATATCTGCTTATGGGGGTTGTGTAACCCTACGATTAATACACTGCATTTTGAGATATTGAAGTCCATTTACATTTTCACTGACCATGTGAACAATTTGTTAAGATCCTCCCGCAGAATCTCTGCGTCTTCTCCTGACGTAATTAGGTGCCCTATTTTAGTGTCGTTCGCAAACTTATTAACATTACTATTAATCACATTGTTCAAATCATTTATATATATAATGAACAATAAGGGGCCCAAAGAGATGTAGGAGGAAGAGGAAAAAGGGTAGCATGTATATTTGTATGTATGTATGTATGTATGTATGTATGTATGTATGTATGTATGTATGTATGTATGTATGTATGTATGTATGTGTATGTTTGTATGTACGTATGTATATTTGTATGTATGCATGTATGCATAGGTATATATGTATGTATGTATGTGTATGTTTGTATGTACGTATGTATATTTGTATGTATGCATGTATGCATAGGTATATATGTATGTATGTACTGTATGTGTATGTTTGTATGTACGTATGTATATTTGTATGTATGCATGTATGCATAGGTATATATGTATGTATTTATGCATATTTGTATGCATGCATGTATGTATGTATGTGTATGTTTGCATGTACGTATGTATATTTGCATGTATGCATGTACGTATAGGTATATATGTATGCATGTATGCATGTATGTATGTATGTATGTATGTATGTATGTATGTATATATGTATGTATGTATGCATGTATTTATGCATGCACACACACAGTACAGTACATGTAGTTGTATGTGTGAACAGCTCCCCATATGATACCAACGGATGTTGACTTGTGATTGACGACTTGGAGTAGCTGCAGTTCTCGTTGTTACGCACCCCCCCGTCGAGAGGACGGCGGGCTCCGGTAGGG
>NC_134810.1:29373874-29383874 GCF_046742065.1 Oratosquilla oratoria
TCGCGAAGTCTTCTTCATATTTTGGTTTTCTGAACAAAATAAGACACGTCTTGGGGGACATAAAGTATGAAGGGGGGAAGGGGAGTACTGTTTTAATTCATTTATTTATTCATCCATTTGTATAATTATTTTTTATTTGTTTTTATTTTTTCTAAATGGTTTATTTATTCAACTGATTTATTATTCATTCATTTATCTATCTATGTATCTATTTTATCGATCTACTTATTTATGTCTTAATTGATTGATTTATTTAGCTTTATTTTTTTTTTACTTTTTTTAGCTTTTTTTTTTACAGCTTTTTTAGCTTTATTTTTTCATTCATCTAGGTATTATTTATTCATATGACTTAATTGTGATTTTTACGGTTTTATATATTTGAACTCGAGGAAAAAAATGTGGCCTTCTTTTTCGGTGGGACAGTTTGGAAGGCGGAAAGGAAAGGAGTGCGCTCTGCTTCCGAAGGAGACGTGAATTACACAGAAAAGTATGTAAACCCCTACACTCGGGAGGATTTATGGGACGTCGTAGTTGTGAAATGTGTCGCATGTCGTTCTTTTATATATATATATATATATATATATATATATATATATATATATATATATATATATATATATATATATATATACATATATATTTGTTTATTTTTATTTTTTATATGTCACGTATCTTATATTCTTTAATACTTTTCATTCATTATATAGATTTTTTTGTGGGAAAAAATGTCACACAAATTATGTAGCTCCCTTTCTCGCATTCTCTCTTTCTCTCTCTTACTCTTTCTCTCTCTCTCTCTCTCTCTCTCAGAGGAGGAGGAGGATGAAAATTATGTTATGAGAAAACGAAGCATTTTGCTTCGAGGGAAGACTCAAGGGAGCTTTCTCCTTCTCCTGCCGAAGACTTTCCTTCGTCAGGAATCTCGTGAGGGAGGTCGCCACCCTCTGTCACCAGAGGACCTTGAACCAACAGTTGACTGGTGACGTCATCTGGAACGAAAGTTCTCACTATCCCCCCCACCCCCTTCTTGTCACGGGTTCAATTCCTGCCCTTCTCTCCGATTCCCTTTATTCCTTCCATCCCCCAGCAGTCTCTAAAGCTTACAGGGGTAAGGTGACAGCTTCGGTCGCTCCTAAGCGCCTCCTGGTGTATGCTTCTCATTTTCACCTTGTAATTAAGACGGCAATTTAGCCACTTAAGACGACGATATCGCCGTATCTGCACAAGCAACACATCATATTGTACGATTAGCACTTTTCGGAATGTCGGTATTTCGGAAATCGTGGCCAATGAATGACAGTACTTGTCGTATCCTAAACTATAATATCCTAACCTCACCTAACCTAACTTAACCGTGCCCAACCTAATCTGACTTATACTGAGCTAACCTCTCCTCACTTAACTTCATCTCACCTCACCTCACCTCATCTCACCTAATCTAACCTAACCAAGCCTAACCCAACATAATCCAACCTCATCTCACATTACCTCACCTAACCTAACCTAACCTAACTTAACCCAACCTAACCTCACCTCACTTCACTTAACCTAACCGAAACTAACTTAACCATATCTAACTGGATGCCCACCTTCTTTCCCTGTAAGCTGAAGAACGCTCAGGTACGGTCTAGGCCATCCTTGTGTCTCCAGATAGCCAGGGCCAGTGGCAGACATCTATAACCATTCAAGATTGAACTCAAACTGAGGTGAGAAGGTTTTGTATGCCACAGTTAACTGCCACTTGCTCTGACTGTCCGGACACACAAGAAAAGGGTATTGGTTCCTCATCGTCGATACCCGTTAGTTAACTGCCATTAAAGAAGTTGTTGATGAAAAAAAAATATATATCTGTTTGGGTGTCACAAGTAGTGACCTCTTCAATTTCGAAACGAAAATTGGAATATTATTGTTTCTCCTAATAAAAAGGTGGTAGAAAGAGGCGGCAAAAATAACAAAGAATAAGTCAGTGAATAGTGGGAGAGGCGACACAATTCATGTGAGGCTTGGAAGAGGTTAGCAGAGAGGCCTCTGTCCAGCAATAGACTCTTCAGGTGACTGACGACGACTGCACTTCGGGGATCGTGTGAAGAAAGACATGAGTAAAGCACTCAGCTGAATAAACCCGTCTGGCGTTCGCTAGCTCCAAAACTCAACAGCGGCGTCCGCTCGGATTAGTCGACCAAGTTCTGAGGAACTCGCGGCACCGTGATGCGAGGCTGTCATGCAAACTTCGCATATTTGTCCGGCCGCAAAGGCATTAGCGAGACGAGTGAGAGTGGCACGAGGGGGGACAGCGGCGTTAGTCACGGGATATAAATACTGGATTATGGGCGGACCTCTCCGCATGCCTTTTCGCGGTCACTGATTACTGCGACTCTACCGGGGGTGCTCGCCTTTAGGAGGAGTGAGCTACTTCGGGCTCAGGGTGACAGAGTCGTTCTTGTGGGAGTACAAATATATATGTATATATAAATTATATATATATATGTATATATATACATATATATATATACTGTATATATATATACAGATAGATAGATAGATAGGTAGATATAGATATATATATATATATATATACACACACACACACACACACACACACACACACACACACACATATATATATATATATATATGTGTATATATATAATTATATATATATATATATATATATGTATATATATTCTCTTAAGCAGGCTGCCTAAGAGAAAATCTACTCCTGCGGTATATAAATATATATATATATATATATATATATATATATATATATATATATATATATATATATATATATATATTAGTGAAGGAGGGGAGCAGGTTCTCAGTAATACTCGTGTACCAATATTGTTGTTCTACAGGGGATTGTAAGCCTCTCATATCTACATTGGTTTTACTAGATGTAAAGTCAGCCATCGCCTATCTTTACATCTACAGGAGGGAGCAATCAAAGAGCATCATAAGAATTTCCACAACGCTGTACTCAGAATGGAGACTACAATTACTCGAAGCTTTTCACATTAGAGACAAAGCTCCAGTCATTAACATCCAGAGCAATTTAATCTCTACTATCCCATTATATAGAAACAAAAATCCCCCACTTCCCCCCCTCTACCCCCTCTCTCCCTTCACCTCCACCTTCTCTTTAACCCTCGGTGACCACACCCGCCTAACTCTCCCCCACCCCCAACCCCCTTACCCCGTGATCTCTGAGATCCCTTTTGTCTGACGTGATCTTAGGCCTATATATACATCAGTCAACCCCGACTTGTCACTTTCTTTCTCTCTTTCCTTTAAATGTAAGTCTTCTTGTCTCCGTATTTATTTGCACACTATTGTCATCTTTACTATATTTATGTAATTTTTGTCACCATTACTGTAACTATGTAATTCTTATTATTTCAGTTTACTCTTGAAAATGTCTTCTTCAAGACGAAACGTTGAACTCAAATAAGAAAAAATGGAAGAATATAGAGACTTAGTTTCAATTCACCCGGTTAATGGCAAATCTCTAATCAGGAAAATCGAGAATACAAAGAAAAAACTGAATAACTACAACAATGCTGTCGTTTTTAACTCCACGTGCACACACACACACACACACACACACACACACACACACACACACACACACACACACACACACTCAAACACACACACACACACACACACACACACACACACACACACACACACACACACACACACACACACACACTCACACACACACACACACACACACACACACACACACACACACACACACACACACACACACACACACACACACACACACACACACACACACACATATATATATATATATATATATATATATATATGTATATGTATATATTTATATATATATATTATATATATAACATATATATATATTATGTATATACATACACACACATGTATATATATATATATATACATATATATATACATACATATATATATATATATATATATATACACATACACATATATATATACATATACATTTATATATATATATATATATATATATATATGTGTGTGTGTGTGTGTGTGTGTGTGTGTGTGTGTGTGTGTGTGTGTGTGTGTGTGTGTGTGTGTGTGTGTGTATGGTAAGACAGATATGTGAGAAAACTATAGAAAAAGGTAAGGATGTTTTTGGGCCTTTATGGATTTGGAAAAGTCTTACGACAGGGTAGACAGGAAGGCATTTTTGGTAGGTATTGCAGATATTTGGGACAGGAGGAAAGCTGTTAAGAGCAGTCAAAAGTTTTTACGAGAGTAGTAGAGCTTGTGTTAGGATTAGAAATGGAGAGAGTTAATGGCTTGAAGTAAAGGTGGGACTTCGTCAGGGATGTGTTATGTCGCCCTGGCTGTTCAATATATACATGGATGGGGTGGTGTTAGAGGTAAATGCAAGGGTAGTGGGTCAGGGGTTGGAGATGGTTAAAGAAAATAGAGAAAAGTGGGAAATAAGCCAGTTGTTTGTTGACTACACTGCGCTTGTGGCAGGATCAGAGGAAGGATTGAGGAAGTTAATGACAGAGTTTGAGAAGGTGTGAGAAAGAAGGAAGTTGATGAGATGTACAAGGGGAGAGAGTGGCAGCAGGCTGGAAATGAGTATTAAGGGAGAGAGAATGGAGGAAGTGGATAGTTTTAGTTACTTGGGTGGGAATGTGGCAGGAAGGGGAGGATTGGGGGTGGAGGTAGAATGTAGATTGAGAGAAGCGAGTAAATGCCTTGGTAGATTGAAAAGTGTAATGAGAAATAGACATCTAGGAATGGATGCTAAGAGTCGGTTATATGAAGGAGTGATTGTGCAAACAACATTGTACGGGGCAGAAACATGGAACATGAGAGAGTAAGAGAGAAGGAGATTGAATGTGTTTGAGATGAAATGTCTGAGAAATATGATAGGGGTTACTAGGCTGGATAGAGTGAGAAATGAGGAGGTGAGGAGGAGAACAGGGGTGGAAAGGGAACTGGGAGATAGGGTTGATGAAAGAGTATTAGGATGGTTTGGACACATGGAAAGATTGAGTGAAGAAAGAGTAGTAAAAGAAGTGTGGAAGGCAGAGGTGGAAGGAGTGAATATGAGGGGGCGTCCTAGGATGAGATGGATAGATGGGGCGAAAGGGTATTACAAAAGAGAGGAATGTCTGTGGAGGAAGGACGGGAGAGGACAGAAGATAGGGGTGAATGGAGAAGGGTTGTGTATAGATGATGCTGTGATGCATGAGGGGGAGTGGGTGGGGGATGGGGGATGAGGAAGTATGTATGAGAAAAAATTAACGCAGCCCGAAGGGATTTCTCCCCGTCTTCTCCTTTTCTACGTGGGGGGAGGGAGAGGGGGGGGGGTCGCCGAATTTATGAAACGGCCTTGCTGTGGATGTGCTTTGTCTTGCGACACTGATTCTGACCCAGGGCAGTGGACAGGATGCAGGGATGACCCGTCATCCAGGAGGTGCCAAGATAGGAGGGAGGGAGGAGGGTGGAGGGGAGTGGAATATATGGGAAATGAAATGGGTGGGAGTGGTTTCTATGCCTTTTTCTTTTTGGCTACCCCCCGTGTAGGAGGAAAAAGCCTTTTGCATATATATTTATTTATATATATGTGTATATATATTTATATATATATATAATATATATATATATGTATGTGTGTGTGTGTGTGTCTGTGTGTGTGTGTGTGTGTGTGTGCGTGTGTGTGCGTGTGTGTGTGTGTGTGTGTGTGTGTGTGTGTGTGTGTGTGTGTGTGTCGATTTACCTAGTTGTATATATATATATATATATATATATATATATATATATATATATATATATATATATATATATATATGTACAGATATATTTGTGTACAATACAGTATATATATATATATATATATATATATATATGAATATATATATATATATATATATATATATATATATATATATATATATATATACACGGTATATATATATATATATATATATATGTATATATATACAGTGTATACATGTATGTGTATATATATATATATATATGTATATATATATATATATATATATATATATATATATATACAGGTGCGTGTGTATAATACAGTATACATACATGTATATATATATATAGATAAATATATATATATATACATATGTATATATATATGTATATATATGTATATATATATTCATATATATATATATATATATATGCATATATATATACTTATAAAACTCTGATAATCTTGTTTGTTATCTTGCTTTAAACCGTCACCCAGTCAATTAGAAGAAGAGATATGACGTCACGACTGAGGACCAGCCAATTAGAAGAAGAGACATGGCGTCACGACATCATATGATGCGTAGTGTTCCAAGCAACGACGACATGACGGCATAATCTTCTGCATTTGACTTCTTATAACAACGTATCATTAAAAAAATTATTTGACCCAACATACATATATATGTATATATATATATATATATATATATATATATATATATATATATACTTATATGTTTTTATATTCAGTACTTAAAAGTATTTGACCCAACATACATATATATATATATATATATATATATATATATATATATATATACTTATATGTTTTTATATTCAGTACTTAAAAGTATAGCCAACTCCTGAGTTAGCATCTATGAGGCATGATGAATTTATTAAAATATTACGAACCCTATAAATCATATGATGCGTAGTGGTCCAAGCAACGACGACATGATGTCACAATCTTCTGCATTTCACTTCTTATAAGTAATCAAGTCACTGCCTTCGTCTACTGAATAGAACATTGTCTTAATAAAGATTTTATTGAATATTTTATTAACATACATATACCATACATATACCAAGGCTTTTTCCCCCTTACAAGGGAGGTAGCCAAAAAGGGAAAGGCATAAAAACACTCCCACCCATTTCATCCCTACATACACTCCACACCCCTCCCACCCTCCCTCTCATCTGAGCACCTCCTGGATGACGGGTCATCCCTGCACCCTGCCCACCGCCCTGGGTCAGAAGCATTGTCGCAAGACACAGCACATCCACAGCAAGGCCGCTTCATTTAATCGGCGACCCCCCCTCTCCGTCCCCCCTTGCATATAAGGAGAGGACGGGGAGAAAATCCCTTCGGGCTGCGTCAAAATTTACTCACACATACTACCCCACCCCCCACCCCCCTGTCCATTCCTCCTCATGCAATCACAACATCATCCATATACAACCATTCTCCACTCACCTCTGTCTTCCGTCCTCTCCCTTCCTTCCTCAACAGACATTCCCCTCTTCCCCAAAGCCCCCTTCACCCCATCCATCCACCTCATCCTAGGACGTCCCCTCATGTTCACTCCCTCCACATCTGCCTTCCATACCTCTTTTACTAGTCTTTCTTCACACATTCTTTCCATGTGTCCAAACCATCCTAATATTCTTTCATCAACCCTATCTCCCAAATCCTTTTTCACCCCTGTTCTCCTCCTCACCTCCTCATTTCTCACTCTATCCAGCCTAGTAACCCCCACCATACTTCTCAGACACCTCATCTCAAACACATTCAAACTCCTTCTCTCTTCTTCTCTTATGTTCCACGTTTCTGCCCCATACAGTGCTGTTGGCACAATCACTCCTTCATACAGTCTCCTCTTCGCATCCATTCCCAAATGTCTATTCCTCATTACACTCTTTAATCCACCAAGGCATTTACTCGCTTCTCTCAATCTACATTCTACCTCCACCTTCACTCCACCTTTTCCTGCTACACTTGCACCCAAGTATCTAAAACTATCCACTTCCTCCAGTCGCTCTCCCTTAATGTTCACTTCCAGTCTACTGCCACTTTCACCCCTTGTACATCTCATCACCTTACTTTTACCCACATTTATCTTTAGCTTTCTTCTATCACATACTCTCCCAAACTCTGCCACCAGCTTCCTCAATCCCTCCTCTGACCCTGCCACAAGCGCAGTGTCGTCCGCAAACAACAGCTGGCTCACCTCCCACTTTTCTCCATTTTCTTTAACCATCTCCAATCCCTGACCCACTACCCTAGCATTCACCTCTCGCACCACCCCATCCATGTATAAGTTGAACAGCCAGGGCGACATAACGCATCCTTGACGAAGTCCCACCTTTACCTCAAACCACTCACTCTCTCCATTTCTAATCCTGACACAAGCTCTACTACTCTCATAAAAACTCTTGACAGCTCCCAGAAGCTTTCCTCCTATCCCATAAATCTGCATAACCTCCCACAGTGCCTTTCTGTCTACCCTATCATAAGCCTTTTCCAGATCCATGAAAGCCCAAAAAACATCCTTCCCCTTTCCTATAGCTTTCTCACATATCTGTCTTACCACAAAGATCTGATCTACACAACCTCTACCTGTCCTAAATCCACACTGTTCCTCACCAATTACTCCTTCTGTTCCTCTCCTAATCCTCTCAATCAAGATCCTCCCATAAGCCTTCCCTACTACATTTAACAGGCTAATCCCTCTGAAACTACTACATTCACACTTGTCCCCTTTTCCCTTGTAAAGAGGAACTATACAGGCACTTCTCCAGTCCTCCGGCACTCTACCCTCTCTCCAGCAAACATTAAATAACCTCACCAACCAGTCCACCATCACTGAACCTCCCTTTTTCAGACATTCTGCATGGCATCCATCCAGACCAGGTGCCTTACCTGCTTTCATCATCTTTACACTGCCTTCACCTCATCCTTCCTTATTTCTCCTCCATTCTCCTCACTCATCACTCTCATTTTCTTCGCATTTCCCACTGCAGCTATCTTTCCTTCCCTATCCTCCTTCACATTCAGCAACTCCCTAAAATATTCTGCCCATCTTCCCCTTACTGCCATCTCTTCCATTATCATCTCTCCATCTGTTCCTTTTACCTTTTCTTCTCTACTTGATTCGCCTCCTCTTCCTCTCTTTATTTCTTTCCAAAACATCTTTTTATTACTTTCAAAATTTTCTGTCATACTCCTACCCCATTTCACATCTGCTCTCCTCTTTGCCTCCTTTACCTTTTGCTTTACTTCTCTTTTCTTTTCTTTGTACGTCTCATATGACTCCCCCGTCCTCTTTTGTAACCAATCTGTGAATGCTCGCTTCTTCTCTTCTACAACCTTCTTTGTTTCCTCATCCCACCATTCACTACCCTTTCTTCTATTTCCCCCTGTCCTTCTTGTTCCACACACCATCCTTGCACACTTTAAGACTCCCTCCTTGAACCATCCCCATTCCTCCTCCACACCCATCTCTGCTCCATCCTTTACTCCCTCCCACTCCTCCTTCAGCTTCTTTTCGTACTCCTTCTCCTTTTCCTTTTCATTCAAGGAGTTCACTCTAACAACCTCCCTACCTTTTGTCCCTTTCCTCTTTCTCCATCTATCCTCCACTCTCAGCTTACCTTCCACCAAAAAATGATCTGATATTCCCCCACCCTCTCCCCTTAGCACATGTACATCCTTAATTCTTCCTATCATAATCCTATTTACCACTACATAATCCATTAGCGCTCTATCTACCACCCTTCCCTCCACCACCCTCTCCCATGTGTACTTATGCTTAACTTTCTTCCGAAACACTGTATTTGCTATCATCAACTCTCTTTCTAGACACATTTCCACCATCAACTCTCCACTACGATTCTTTCCTGGAACTCCACACTTCCCAACCACTCCATCGATTGGACCATTTCCTACCCTAGCATTAAGGTCTCCCAGTATTATTACATTGACATTTCTTCCTAAACCCTCTATGCACTCATTTAAATCTATCCAAAAGGCCTCCCTTTCTTCCACGCTCTTCTCACTGCCAGGCCCATATGCACTTACAAAGACCCACATCTCCTTTCCCAGTTTCACCTTCATCCACATTATCCTTGAGGAAACCTCCTTCCACTCCACTACACGTTTACCTATCTCCTCACTTACTAGAATAGCCACCCCTTCCCTCCCTCGCCCTCTCTTCACTCCTGATAACCTCCCACT
>NC_134810.1:29388874-29391374 GCF_046742065.1 Oratosquilla oratoria
AAACATCTCCCAATCTTAATATACAAACTAGGGATTTAGAAGCCCTCCCTAGCGTAAGGAGATCTAAGCCCACTGAAAGAAGGCACAATACTGATGACGTCACACAACAGCCGACCAATGAGGAAGTAGAATAGTTTGGGAGTCCCAGTCCAGCCCACTAGCCAATCAGAAGCCCCAAAATGTAATATCAGACCACCACCAACAATATATAAACACAATAATTCAATCAGATATTCACAGTCTAGCCACTGATGAAGCACTAAGTAGTGTGAAAACGCGTTCTGGCCAGTTTTTCACTTTGGTAAAGCCATGCCCAAAGTAACTGACAAAACAATGTCATATGGTGACATTATAAGACAACTTCCCGTGGAAGGGAAAAAGATTCTCAGAGAAAGAGAAAAGGCAGATAAAAAACTCTGCAATAATAATCTTGCCATTAAGTTTAACCATATATATATATATATGTATATGTGTGTGTGTGTATGTGTGTGTGTGTGTGTGTGTGTGTGTGTGTGTGTGTGTGTGTGTGTGTGTGTGTGTGTGTGTGTGTGTGTGTGTGTGTGCGTGCGTGTGTGTGTGTGTGTGTGTGTGTGTGTGTGTGTGTGTGTGTGCGTATGTGTGTGTCTGTGTATGTGTGTATGTGTGTGTCTGTGTGTGTGTGTGTGTGTGTGTGTGTGTGTGTGTGTGTGTGTGTGTGTGTGTGTGTGTGTGTGTGTGTGTGTGTATTTACCTAGTTGTATTTTACGGGAAGGGGAGCTACGCTCGTGGTGTCCCGCCTTTGTATCTCGGTGTCTAGTTAGCTCTTAAACTCATGAATGGTTTTTGCGTACACTATTTTTTCGTCCATTTTGTTCCAAGTGTCCACCACTGTATGTGGAAAACTGTTTTTCTTCAGATCTCTTCTGTAGCTATGTTTTTTTTTTATTTTCTTTCCATGTCCTCTTGTGTTTCTCTTGCCCCAGTTTAACAAGTCCTCTCTATCGAGTATTTCTGTTCCCTTCATGATTCTGTAGATGGTCAATAGGTCGCCTCATTCTCTTTTTTGCTCCAGAGTCGGTAACTCCAGTTAGCCATACTCTCCTCATATGACAAGTTTGCATGTGCAGGGGCCATTTTTGTGGCTGCTCTCTGGACTCTTTCTATTTTCTTTATATTCGTTTTGGTACTGGGTAGCCACAATGTCGCCGCATATTCTAGTCTAGGCCTTATCAGCGTGACAAATATTTTCTTTAATTATTTCTTCATCCAAATATGTAAATGCCACTTTTATTGATCTTAGCAAATTATAGGATTCTCCGACAATTTTGTTTATCTGTTTATCATAGGACAAGTCGTTTGAGATAATTACACCCAAATCTTTTTTGGGTCCCACTTTCTTTACCTCTTTAGTTCATAGTGTGTGTCTGTGTGCGTGTGTGTGTGTGTGTGTGTGTATTTACCTAGTTTTATTATACGGGAAGGTAGCTATGTTCGTGGTGACCCTTCTTCGTATCTTTCAGCATCAATTTTTTTTTTTTTAAACTTGAATAGTGTTTGCACACACTATTTCTTTGTTCAATTTGTTCCAGGTATCTATCACTCTGTGCGGGAAGCTATTCTTTTTCAGATCTCTTCTGTAATTATTTTTTTCTTTTTTTCTAGTTTCTTTTTGTGTCCTCTTGTTTTTCCATTGTCCCATTTCAATAAATCATTCTTATCTAAGATTTCCATTCCTTTCATAATTCTATAGATAGTTAGTAGGTTTCATCTTTCCCTTCTTTGTTCCAGAGTTGGTAATTCTAATTTAGACAGTCTTTGTTCATATGTCATTTTAGAAAGAGTTGGTGCCAATTTTGTTGTTACTCTTTGTATTCTTTCTAATTCCTTTATATTGTTTTTGGTACAGGGTGTCCATAGTGTTGCTGCGTACTCAAGTTTTGGTCTTATTAGTGTAGTTAATTTTTTTTATCATTTCCTCATCCAAATAGACAAATACCACTTTTATTGACCTCAATAAATTGTAGGTTTCTCCGACTTTTTTATTAATATGTTTGTCCGATGTCATGTCCTTGCTGATCATCACTCCAAGGTCTTTTTCCGAGTTTACTTTTTTGACCTCTTCTTCACCAAGTTTATAATCTCTCGATATTCTGTTTTTACTTTTTCCAAATTCCATTATACTACATTTCTTGATATTGAATTTCACTTCCCATTTTTGAGTCCATTTCCAGATCTTACCCAAGTCTTGTTGTAATGAGTTGAAATCCTCCTCCGTTCTTACTTTCTTTAGTATTTTAGCGTCGTCTGCAAAGAAATTAATACAACACTTTTCTCATTCATCTATGCCATTTATGTATATGGCAAACATGATCGGGGCCAGTACTGATCCCTGCGGGACTCCACTTTCATTTCTTCCCAATTTGATCATTTATCTCTAATTACTACTCTCATTTCCCTCCCAGTTAGGAAGTCTTTCATCCATTCCAATAATTTTCCTCTGATGCCACTTATTGACTCTATT
>NC_134810.1:29396374-29403874 GCF_046742065.1 Oratosquilla oratoria
CACACACACACACACACACACACACACACACACACACACACACACACACACACACACACACACACACACACACACACACACACACACATATTTATATATATATATATATATGTATAGATATATCAATCAATTCAACCATCCTGAGTTCACTGCTAAACAAAGGCCTCCTTCATAGTATTCCATGATTCACACGACCTCTGCCAAGCCACTTCTGCAAACTGCTCTATTATGTCTCTCTACCATTTGTCTGGCCTCCCTCTTCCACACTTCCCATCTTGCGCCGTTCACTCAGTAACACATTTGCTCCATTGCTGGTCAGTCGTTCGCATTTACTTACCTGCCCAATTCCAAATCCTCTCTTTTACCAACTCCACAATATCTTCCACTCTAGTCTGCTCTCTCACCCAGCTTGCTATCTTTCGGTCTATCAGCGTTATTCCCATCATTGGTCTTTCCATTCTCCTCTGTGCAGTCCTTAGTTTTGTCTCCATCGTGAATGTAGAGAGCTTCTCAGGATTTTATTTTACTTATCAAACACTTTCCAACCAATTATAATGTCTTTTTTTTTTATTTCATTATAATGATCTCTCGTCATTTTCATCATCTGGCCTAAAAAATTGTACTGTTCAACTTCTTCAATACTCTCACCATCAATTATAATATCTTTACTTTGAACTTTCGTGTTGAACATTGTTTTAATTTTACTCTTTATTTTTAAACCTACTATGAGACTTTCCTTGTTCAGATCACTCAGAAAGCCTTGCAAGTCTTCTGCTCTTTCTGAAATAGGAATACTGTCATCCGCAAATCTTAGGTTATTCAAGTATTCGCCATCAAACTTCAAACCTTTCTCTTCTAAACCCGACCTTCTGAATATCTCTTCCAAGCAAGCTGTAAAAAATTTGGATGAAATTGTCTCGCCTTGCCGTACTCCTTTCTCGATCTTGAACTTTTTGGTATCCTTCTGTAGTAGAATTACAGCGGTACATTTCAAATAAATCTTTCCTAGAAACCTTACCATCTGTTCATTTGTACCCTGCTTGCGTAACGAGTTTAGTATTGCTATTTGTTCTACAGAGTCAAAAGCCTTCTTGTAATCTACAAAAGCTAAACAAAAAGGTATATTGTATTATGTCGTTTTCTCGATTGGATGGTTCATCGCCTGCAAATGATAGTCGAATATCTGCTTCTGAAGCCTGCCTGTTCTCTCGGTTGGTTTGTATCTAAAAATTGGCTTAGTCTATTTGTAAGGATCCTGGAGAATACTTTATACTCGTATACATATGACAACAAGCTAATCGGTCGGTAGTTACTAAGATCTTTCTGGTCTCCTTTTTTATGAAGCAAAATCACTATAGCATTACACCAGGGTTCAAGAACACTTTCTTGAAGTAAGCACTCGGGGTACAACTGAGCTAAGTTAATAAGAACATCTTTGCGTCTTTCAAAAGATCTAACGACATACCATCTTCCCCGGGTGCTTTTCCTCGTTTCATATTTTTAGAGTACATTCTACTTCCTTTGTAATCTCTAGTACACTACTAACGTCTACAGATGAACTTACTGACTCAGCTACGGTCTTTGACGAGTAAAGCTCTTGGTAAAATTCTTCTAATCTTTTTACCATTGTGTCTCTGCATTTAATGATCTGCCCATTTCTATCTTTCAAACATATCATTTGCCATCTTCCTAAAGCATGTCTGGGCTCAGTCTCTTAAATACTTTTACCTTTCCGAATAGTTTCCTCTATTTCATCCATGTTTCTCTTCTTTTCTCTGATCTCTGCTTTTTGTTAATAAGCCTGATTAGTTCTACCTCTTTCTATTTGGTCTCTCCTACTTTTAATCTACATGGTCCTTCTTCTTTTAATCAGGTAATTTGTAGCTTTGGAGTTTTTGTTTTCTATAATAATTTTTGTACTTCCTACTTTCTATGTTGATTCCCTAATGATATTCACTAAATTCAAATTCATGTCTTCGACGGTGTCCTCGTTAGATATTAGAGCTTCGAATTTATTTTTATTTTATAACTGAATTTTTTTTATTATTATCCTTAACCTTTGCAACGCTTATTTTCTTTTTTAAAACTATTATATTTCTCTCGGCTCTGAAATTGAATTTAGCTGTGCAACCTACCATTCTATGGTCACTACCTATGTTGACTATATTTATGTAACATTGCTAACACTCTTGCTCTTGTTTCCTACTATGGAGTCTACTTCTTTCTTTAGTGTTCCATTTGGACTTCTCCAGGTCCATTTACGAACTATACGCTTTTGGAAGAAAGAGTTCATTATCCTCAAGTTGTAGTTTTCTGCAAAATTGACTAAAATCTTGCCTCTGTCATTTCTTTCACCTTCTCCAAACTTCCCAGTGCACGACTCATTTCCTATCTTCTTCTCCACTTTATCATTAAAGTCGCCTATTGCCAACGTGCACTTACATTTTTCCTGATTCATTACCTGACTTAGATTATCATTTGACTCCATTTCATCGTCTGAGCTCTGTGAAGTTAGTACATAAACCTGAAATATTTTTAGAGTGTACCTTTTACACAGCCTAATCACAATCCAAGCTACCCTGTCTAACAAACTACTGAATTTGACTACGTTACCAGCAACCTCTCGGTTTATCAAGAATCCTACTCCACTAGATCTTTCTTTGTCCTTACGTCTATAGTAACAGGTGGTGACCATCTTGTAATTGTATCAGCTTTTCTTCCGCTCTTCGGACTTCGCTCAGTCCTACGATTTTCCACCTGATGTTGTCTAGTTCTTCCATTAAACTCTCCAGCCTGTGGTCTTCTGAGAGACTTCTCACGTTGTAAGTACTGTACAGATCTTCATTTTCTTCATGTTGTTTAATGTCCAAGACTTGGATCTATTTGGACAGTGCTTACTCACATTCGGTGGCGCACAAGAGGCAATGCGGTTGGACCTTTAGGAGACGATGACCCAACAGGAACGCCCGGTTTTCTTTTGGTTGTGCTGTTCATGGTTGCTATGAAGGGTGTTTTTGGCAGTAATCTCACCTCCGTGCCAACTGGTTTCTGGTGAGATATTTCTCTGGTGTCACCTTATTCATTATATTCGGTGAAGCCCTATATCTATATGGTGCCCAATGGTCCACGCCGTCATTATGACGGTACCCCATATGTCTATGAGGAATTTCCCTGTTCGCCATCAAGGACGTACCAGTTAGCAGTGGGTCATGCGACTGTTTGTGTGAGCTGCTCTTTGTCTTATCTTTCTTACAAAACCTGTTTGATATGGGTGACCCTGCAGAGATTTTCTCTCTATCGACACAGCTTTTGTAGTTATTAAGATTCTCAAGCCTATCCAACACGTCAAGGTGTCAACTCTCGGATAGGATATATATGTATATATATAAATATATATATATATATATATATATATATATATATATATATATATATGTATATATATGTATGTATATATATATGTATGTATGTATGTATACATATTTATATTGGACATTTTCATTCATACACTGACAGTTTCTACACGCCGGTTTTTCCAAACATGCTGGACTGAATGTCTCTTGGGATTCAGAAGAGAGAGAGAGAGAGAGAGAGAGAGAGAGAGAGAGAGAGAGAGAGAGAGAGAGAGAGAGAGAGAGAGAGAGAGAGAGAGAGAGAAAACACACACACACACACACACACACACACACACACACACACACACACACACACACACACACACACACACACACACACACACACACACACACACACACACACACACAAAGTGAGAGAGATAGAGATAGAGAGAGAGAGAGAGCATGTGTGTGCGCACTTTCGTTTATATACATATATATATATATATATATATATATGTATATATATTCATGCACGTGTACATGTCTCTGTGTGTATGTGTGTGTGTGTGTGTGTGTGTGTGTGTGTGTGTGTGTGTGTGTGTGTGTGTGTGTGTGTGTGTGTGTGTGTGTGTGTGATTGTGTGTGTGTGTGTGTGTGTGTGTGTGTGTGTGTGTGTGTGTGTGTGTGTGTGTGTGTGTGTGTGTGTGTGTGTGTGTGTGTGTATGTGTGTGTGTGTGTGTGTGTACATGTGAATGACCAGCTGCCGGCTCTCCCAGAGGATTTGCAGAGGAAAAGAGAAACCGCGTCAGCAAAATCGATTTGCATGTGAATACAGGCTCGACTGAAAGCTTGTGCGCCCGACATTGGAAGTTCATCTTACTCATGAAATGGGTCAATGAGAAAGAAATAGCAATAAAAAAGATAAATGAATAAAGAGCTAAATAAGTAACGAATAAAATAATTTATTAAAGATAAAATAAGATAAAATGAAATCAAATCAATACAATAGAAAAATATTGGGCCACTTAAAAATGGTCCGGGCCTCATATAAAATGTTACCCCTGTATCCTCGGCCACGAAAATATGTGCTACATTTTTTCCAAAATGTATCGATCATCACGAGTATATGGTGCCTTTGCAAATTGTATTAAGATTTATGAATAGTTCGTTAATGGTTAGATAATTAACGTGTCCATACAAAGAAGGTCCTGCAATCATGAACTCAACCTTGTGAAAATAAAGTAATAATGAGCACCTAACGAGAAATGTAAAAGTGAAAGATAGTCTAGGCTCTAGCAACCATCAGGAAATAAAATTTAATATTATTTGGGAAGAATTAAATAGTACGAATTTTGATGAAATGATACATATCTAAGACGTTTGGTCACTTACGAGACAGGATCCAGGGGGTTGTGACGGAGTAAGATACACGCTCAGTCCGGATGCCATTAGCGCGGTCAGAATTGGGTCACGGAGGGTAATATGCGCACCTTGGGTCAGGTCACTTACAAGCGTGAGGTCAACAATCCGGTCAGCGATTTGGATGAAATGTACAATAACCTAACATCCTTAATTCTAAATGCACAAAATAAAACTATTCCCCTCAAGTCAATACGGAAGAATATTGATACTCTCAAATAGATGACGGGCAGGCTGAAATATGAGATCGGAATGAAAAGAGGATTTACGTAAGAATAAAAACTGGGGAAACACACCTTAGATCCAAATATAGCGATATGGCAAGACTGATTAAAAAGAAAACGCGCACAACGAAACGTAAATAAACGTAAATTAACGTAAATAAACGTAAATTAAGCTAGATCCAACCCAAAGGGTTTCTTTCATATCTACCGAGCAAAAAATAAGGAAAGGATAGGTCCAACTCAAAATGACGAAAATGTCATGTTAGAATCGGAGGAAAAAATAAATGAGGTGTTTAACAAATATTTTATCTCGGTGTTTACTAAGGAAAGGTTAGATAAGGTACCTGACTGCGATCCGATTTGCAATGGGGATGAAGAAAGTAGACTATCAAATATCAGCATTAGTAAGGTAGAAATAGTCAAATAGATTCGAAGACTTAAAGCTACAAAATCTCTGGGTCCAAACAAAAAATTTCCGAGAGAGCTTAAAAAATGTAAATTTGAAATCTACGACAAGCTAACAGAAATATTTAATAAGTCGGTAAACACTGGTTTTGTGCCTATTGCTTGGGGCAGGCAAACGTTGTTCCTGTTTTTAAGAAAAGAGATAAATCGTCTATATGCAACTACAGGCCAATTAGTTTGACATCTGTTATAGGTAAAATGCTTGATTCAATAATAGTCAATAGACTCAGTGATCACATCGAGAGACATAATTTGATTCGTGACACACAGAATGGTTTCTCCAAGGGTAAGTCATGTGTGACTAATCTTCTATCCTTTTACAATAACGTATATAAGAGGTCAGATAACAATGATAGTTACAATATTATTTACTTTGACTTTAGCAAAGCGTTCGACAACGTGCCCCACCAGAGACTACTAGATAAAATCTAAGCCCATGGTATAGGAGGAAAAGTGTTAGAATGGATTGGAGCTTGGATCAGTAACAGAAAACAGCGGGTCACCATAAATGGTGTAAAATTCAGATGGGGGAGTGTTTCAAGTGGGGTCCCCCAGGGCTCGGTTTTAGGTCCCTTTTTGTTCATTATGTACATAAACGACTTGGACAATGATATTAAGACTGATGTTAGTAAATTTGCGGAAGACACTAAAATAGGACGTCTAATTGGGTCAGGAAAAGACTCCGAGATTCTGCAGGATGATCTAAACAAATTGTTCACATGGTCGGTGAAATGGCAAATGGTCTTCAATATCTCAAAGTGGAGCGTGTTAAACGTAGGGCTACACAATCCCGAAAATAGATATAACTTAGATAACACGGTTTTAGAGAAAATTGAGTGCGAGAGAGACTTGGGAGTTCTAGTGAGTCCTGACCTTAAATCCAGGATACAGCGCATTAGCGCCAGGAATAAAGCTAACAGGGCATTAGGTTTCATTTCTAAGGCGGTTACGAATAGAAGTGCAAAGATAATTATCAAATTCTATCTAGCGTTAGTTAGACCCATTCTTGACTATGCGGAACAGTTTTGGTCTTTGTCTTATAGAATGGACATCAGTTCACTAGAATCAGTACAGAGAATGACGAAAATGATACATGGGCTCAGAAATTTACCTTACGAAGAGAGACTTAGACACTTTAACTTACACTCTCTAGAAAGACACAGAGTGCGGAAATAGGCAAGAATTGTTTTACGAATGGAATAGACTTAGTAACCATGTAGTGAGCGCTGAAACTATCATTTGTTTTAAGAAACGGTTAGATAACTTTATGGATGGAATGACAGGTGGTAATGGACATGGAACTGCCTAATGTAGGCCTTATGGTCTCTTGCAGTCTCCTTCAATCTTATGTTCTTATTAATAGATAAATAAAGAAAAATAAATTAGTAATAGATAGAATATAATGAAACATACCAGGTAAAAAAATTTATAGGCAGATAAGTAAAGAAATTAGATAATGGAAATAGAATAAATAAAATAAATAGACTAAATTAGATAAATGAAATAGAATTACATAAAATGAAATTATTCGCTGCCGCCGTATATATGCGTCTGCAGTACAAAACTGGACCATTCTCCCCTTCATGTTCAAGTCCCGGGAATCATCCGGAGATTATTCCGAAACTTGAAGTTTCCGTCTTGTCGGAGCAAGCGAGCGAGCGAGCGAGCAATGCATTGAGGCAAATAAGAAAATCAGATTCGCCGACCCCCCACCCCTACCTCGCTTCGCTTCGCTTTGCCCCGCCCCGGCCCGGCCTTCCCCCCTTTACCCCCTTCTCCGTCTCCCCCATTCCCTCCTTTCCCCTTTCCCCCTTCCCCCTTCTCCCTCCTTCCTGACTGCCGTCCATCTTTCCGCATAATTCGATGTAAAACGAACGCACATCATTCGGATCCGTCGAGAAACATTTGGACTCAGGTCTGGCTTTGGACTTCGGTGATTCGGGGACAGCATTATTGGGCTCAACTTAGGTCTGCTAACCAAGCTGGACACACATGTTCAATTTTTTAATTTAATTTTCTATTTGAATTTCTATTGGGTATGCATATGCACACAC
>NC_134810.1:29408874-29416374 GCF_046742065.1 Oratosquilla oratoria
AGCAATCCTAAAAGAAATTCTTGATGGAGTCCAAGTTGCAGGGAAAGACGTAGACGATGCATATAGGATTGGTCACTACTCTAAGGATAGAAATCGATTGAAAAAGTAGGTAACTTGCCAAGGAGTGAAAAGTACAATAAGATATGGATAAATAGAGAAATGAGTATTGAGGAGTTAGAAAAAGAGAAGACAAAAAGAGAACGGAGACCTAAAACAAGGAATTATATTGGAGAGTAATCGACATGAGACTGAGGAAATGGTACATCAGAATGGGAGAACCAAAGAAAAGAAAAGAAAAAAAATGGAGAAAGAAGAAAATTGAAAATGGCCTATACCAACATCGACGGATTAATTTCAGGACTGAATGAACTTAATGATTACCTGCTAGAAGAAAAACCAGACATAATGGGAATTGTGGAAACTAAACTAAGGGGTGAAATACCATCCATCGATGTTGGACATGGACTATACAATTACTGGATTAAAAACAGAAACAAGAAACGGGGAGGGGAAATCATGTTCTTGGCCAAGAAAAACTTGAATGTGACAAAAATTGCGGAGGGCAAAGGTAATGTAGAACTGATCATGATAAAAGTCGAGGACAAGAACATGAAAAGTAGAAAGTTTGTGGTGGCTTATGTGCCACCAAAAACGAACGCTTGGAAAGAGAACTTGCATACGAAAATACTAGAAGATACAAGGCAATCATCAAATGAGATAATAATGGGCGGGGGTAATCTGGTAATTATGTTGGGAGAACATGACAGTGAGAGGAGGAGAATACTTGTGGGGTAATGCACTACTGGACATGACCATAGAATATACAATGACTCAGTGGGTCAGTGAAAACACCAGATACATAAATAACGAGGATCCGTCGAAACTAGATTTAATATTTACAATAGAACCTGAAATTGTGGATAAAATCCAATACAAGACACCAATTGGAAAGAGTGACCATATACTCATTGAGACTGAACTAAAGGAAGAAATATACATGGAGAGAAATGGAAAGCAAAGGAAAGGAAGATTGATGTACAACATAACGGACTTTGCAAAACCAAAGAAATTCTTCCAGAATGCAAACTGGGAAAAAAAAATTAGATGGAAGAGACAAAAGTGGAAGAGAAATGGGATATCTTGATGGATAATAACAATGAAGGGGTGAATAGGCACGTACCAAAACAGAAGCTAGAGAGAGTGTACGTTAAATGTTGGTTCAACAAAAGATGCAGTGAGACAAAAGATAGAAGGGACAGAGCTTGGAAAAGATGTAGAAAAGATAAAAAACCTGGAAAATGGCAAGTATATATAAACTATAGAAATGAGTATGTTAAAGTGAGAAGAGAAGAAAAAAAGAGCCATGAAAAGGATACTATAGATAAATGCAAAGAGCAACCCAAACTATTTTATCAATACGTGAATGGTAAACTTAAAAACAAACAGGAAATGGTGAAACTACGCCAAGGGAATATAGAATACACAGAAGAATTAGAAATGGCCAAAGTCATGAATAATCACTTCAAATCTGTTTTCACTAGAGAGAAAGCACAATATTGGGACGAAGGAAATGAAAGGCGATCTCCCACCATGAGCGAGATAACAATAACACAAAAAGAAATAATGGAACATCTATCAAATCTTGACGTCAGGAAATCACATAGCTCGGATGGAATTGCAAATTGGATTCTAAAAGAATGCAAAGAAGAACTAACGGACAAAATACATAACATAATAAATTGCTCACTTAAAGAAGGAAAAATACCAAAAGACTAGAAAAATGCTAACATTGTACCAATATATAAAGGAGGAAACAAGGAAGAACCAACTAACTACAGGCCAGTCTCACTAACAAGCAATATAGCCAAAATTTGTGAGAAAATCATCAAGAATAGATGGGTAGAAGACAACCTGGATGGGTAGAAGACAACCTGGAAGACAACAATATAATAAATCCAAGACAATTTGGGTTCAGACAAGGAAGATCATGTACCACAAGCTTAATATGTTTCTACTCGAGATTAATAGACCTTGTGCAAGAAAGAAATGGATGGACTGATTGTGTCCTCCTGGACTTACAAAAAGCTTTTGACAAAGTACCACACACACACACAAAAAAAAAAAAAAAAGAAAAAAAAAAAAAAAAAAATGGAACATATAGGAGGGATACAAGGGAACCTACTAAAATGGAGGACTTCCTGATTGGTAGAAATATGAGAGTAGTGCTCAGAGAAAAATATTCAGGTTGGAAAGAGGTGATCAGTGGAGTTCCGCAAGGATCTGTATTGGCTCCAATAATGTTTGCTATTTATGTGAATGACATGGATGATAATGTGAAATGTTACATGAGCTTCTTTGCAGACGACACCAAACTGTTAAGTAAAGTAAAAACTGAAAAGGATTGCAAATCACTGCAGGAAGACCTGCATAAGGTATGAAACTGGAGTCAGAAATGGAAAGTGGACTTCAATATTAACAAGTGTAGCATTATGGAGTTTGGAAAAAGCAAAAAATATAATATCAGGACAATATAAAATTGGAACCAAGGAGGTAAAGAAGGAGAGATCCGAAAAAGATTTGGGTGTAATTATCTCAAACGACTTGTCCTATGATAAACAGATAAACAAAATTGTCGGAGAATCCTACAACTTACTAAGATCAATAAAAGTGGTATTTACATATTTGGACGAAGAAATTATTAAAAGAATATTGATCACACTGATAAGGCATAGACTAGAATATGCGGCAACACTGTGGTCACCCATTACCAAAAAGAATATAAAGAAAAAAGAAAGAATCCAGAGAGCAGCCACAAAAATGGCACCTGCACTTGCAAACTTGTCGTATGAGGAGAAATTGGCTAACTGGAGTTACTGGCTCTGGAGCAAAGAAGAGAGAGAGGTGACCTACTGACCATCTACAGAATCATGAAGGGCACAGAAATACTCGATAGAGAGGACTTGTTAAACTGGGACAAGAGAAGCACAGGAGGACATGGAAAGAAAATAAAAAAAGATAGCTACAGAAGAGATCTGAAGAAAAACAGTTTTCCACTTGGAACAAACTGGACAATGAAATAGTGTGCGCAAAAACCATTCATGAGTTTAAGAGCAATCTAGACACTGCGAGATACAATGGCGGGACACCACGAGCGTAGCTCCCCTTCCCGCAAAATACAACTAGATAAATACAACTAGGTAAACACAGACACACACACGACTCGGTGGCGCTGTTGGTAAAGTCCCCGACTGTCACTGCGGCGGTCCGGGTTCGAATCTTGCCCAGGGCTGAAATAATTTCAGTATCGCTGCGCTTCGAGTCCTTACTCCAACTTTCGTGGGCGGGGAGTTGGGTGTGTGTGTGCGTGTAAGGTCACAACATTATCCATAGATCGGTCATACGAGCTCTGAACTCTCTTCCATGAGGGAAATAGCTGTCGTTCATGGGTCCAGCACGTGATCCAAAGACCAAGGTGAATACACGCACACACACACACACACACACACACACACACACACACACACACACACACACACACACACACACACACACACACACACACAGTTTCGAAATGGTGGCACGCCCATGGTCCGGCCGATTGCCGTGTGTAGCTCGTATTGATGAAGACATTAGACCCGCTGGCTTCGGTCTGGTTTCATCCTTGTCTCCTCCTCCTCCTCCTCCCACCCCTCTTCCTTTTCCTCTTCCTCTTTTTCTTCCTCCACCTCCTCCTCGCCCTACTTCCCATCCACCTCTTTTTCTCTCTTCTCTCGCTTCATTTAATTTTTGTTCTTCTATTCTTCCTCATCTTTCTCCACCTCTTTTTCTCACTTCTCTCGCTTCATTTAATTTTTGTTCTTCTGTTCTTCCTCATCTTTCTCCACCCCTTTTTCTCTCTTCTCTCGCTTCATTTAATTTTTGTTCTTCTGTTCTTTCTCACCTTTCTCCACCTCTTTTTCTCTCTTCTCTCCCTTCATTAAATTTTTGTTCTTCTGTTCTTCCTCATCTTTCTCCTCCTCTTTCTTCCCGCCAGTTATTGCTACTGCAACTACTGCTACTGCTCCACAGGCATCTTTCTCCTCGTCCTCCTTCTTTATGTCTTCATTCTTCTCTATCTCCTCTTCCTCCTTCTTTACTTCCTCCTACTCCCTTTTTTGCCCTCTTCCTTTTTGTCTTACTTTTATTCGTTCTCCATTTGTTCCTTTTTCTCTTTCATAACTGTCCTATTTCTCTCCTGACATTTCCTACTCCTTCCACCTCCTGTTTCCTCCTTTATCTCACTCCCTACAGTACAGATCACCCTCCCTCCTCCTCCTCCTCCCTTCCCCTTCACCCCGTTCCGTCCCCTTCCTCCTGCCTCCATTTCCTGTCCATTCCCTTCCTTCCCCCTTCACCGTCGCCCCTTCATTAACAAACTAGGTCTTTATATATTCGTCTGTTTTCCACATGTTTTCTTTTAATTTGATTACTCTTCTTTTTTCTCTTTTCTTCTCTTGCATTTTCATTTGTTCTGTCATTATCACACTTTCATTTTCTCTTCTGTTTTTTATACTGGATAGTTTGGTTCCATATTAGAGTAATTTATTTAGTGAACTGATTAGCCGTAATTGAACTTGTAAACAAATACTACTTGCCGCATGGTTAGTCTGTCTGTGGATAAATCCACTGCCCCAGTGGTCTCCCACTAGTGAGGAGGGTGATGAACAAAAAATAAAATCTCCGAAATGGCAAACGAACTCTATGATTCGATGGCCATTCAATCACGTTATGGGTCACTAACATACGTGCTTGGCGTGCGTAGCACCTCTGCAGGGTCTGGCTTGGGAGGCAGGTTTGGGAGGGTGAATCTTAAATCTATATCAGTGGCATCCATATATTGAGCATATGGGGATGTAAGCTTTGCCCCCGTCAAAACCACCAAGCCCGCTCCGCGATCTGCCGTGATGTTGCACATAAGTTACAATTACATTGAGTCAAGCCCGGGGTTAACCAGCAGTGGGTTCTCTACCAGGGTATCTGGAACGTTCTTTCCCTCTCCAAGGACGACAGACTACCATTTTCATAGGCGGGGCTCAGAAGGCCTGGAATAGATATATGTGAGACATAGACTTTAAATGCTGACTATAGGAGGCGTCTCGACGCCTTTAGTACCAAGTGCCATTGGAGAACCATGGGGTATCGCTAAAATTGAATATATATCAACCTAGAGACTGTTCCGTGAGATTCGGTCGAGACCTTTTACCAGCATAATTCGTGAACGTCAACTCCGGCTGCATGGGCATATGTGGCACGCTTCCCTGATGTTTATCCCACTCACAGGGTTGTCTCCTCAAGAGACAGACAGCCCTCGATGGAGGAGATGAAGATGACGCCCACAGAATTTATAGCTGGGGCCAATCCACTCTGCCGCGAGCTCTTTGGAATGGGAGGGGTGGCTGCATGAGAGCTTGCCCAGAGAAACCGTGAGGATTGGCGACGGCATATGAGTGAAGAGACGTGCCTCCCTGCGTATGCTTCCCATTGATGACTGATGATGAATCCGTTAACACAGAAAAAAAATGACGAGGGCCAGTGGTTCTTAACCCGTGGACTAAAAGAACTTCACATGTGGTACCACAGGCCAAAGACGAGTGGCAGTTGTGGATGCGTTACGATTTAGTTTTCTGCTGAAAGGTCGTCTCCAGGAGGAGATAAACCATCCTTTGACCAAATAAATTAGACTTATTTTTTTTACCTTGATGACCAAATTCCCTCTCGAACTCTCTTCCTATATTTGCACTTTGTGACTTTTATCCTCCAGTTCACCTCGATTTGTCTTTTTTCATTTTAATTTTTCCATTTTGTTTTTGTCTTTTATTCGTCCGTTTTTTCCGTTCTTTGGTATCGAGCATTTTCCCACATGGTTCCTACAATGTCAGGCGTTTTCTTAGTTTTATTTTTCCCAAAAACTAAATTGATCTCTCGCTGAAATAAAATTGAACACTACCCATCGTCCACGTTTTGGGCCCTGATTGGCTGAGAGACGAATGGTGGGCGGTACTTGATTTGAGCGCCAATTATAGATAGACTTTAGGTCGCTGCCTATCAGTTCTCCCGCTGCTGTTTCCGCCGCCGTTAGGTCTTCCTGTTCGGCCTCGTCTACCCGGTCTCAGCCTCGGGTCCTCTCGCCCAGTTCCATTCCAGTTCGATTTCCACACCTCCTCCGCCCTTCTTCCTCCTCCACCCCATCCCCTTCTTCCGATTCCTTCTCCCTCTTCCCCTCCCACTCCCCCTCCCCCTCCCTCCATCGTCTCCATTATCCTCCCTCTCCCCTTCTCCTCCTCACCTTCCTCCTCTTCCTCCTCCTTCTCCTCCCTTTCCCCTTCTCCACATCCCCTCCTCCCCATTCCCATCCACATTCCCCTCCCATCCCCTCCTCCTCATACCCCTCCCCCTCTCTCTCCCTCCTACCCCTCCTTTCCCCTCAATCTACCTCTACCCCTCCTATTCCTACCACCCATGTCCATCTGGTAGCTGTATTTTTTTTTCTAACTCTTTTGGTCATTCCCTTTCCCTTTTCGATCACGGTTCTGTCCTTCCTCGCCTGCATTATTTTCCTCTTTCTCTCGTTTTTCTCTCATTGGCATTCAGAAAGTCATCCTTCACTTCCTCTCTTCAGGACTTCAGAACATTCTCCCTCCATCTACTCGACACTCTCCTCACTTTATCCTCTCCTTTCCCTCTCGCCCCCCTTTCTCCTCTTTTTTTTCTTCCTCTTTTTATCTTTATTATCTCGTCTCTCTTTCCACACCCCCATTCAGTCCTTACCCTCAGTGCTTCCGATCTGCGCTCTCCTTGCTGCTCTTTTTAAATAATTACGCCATTTGCATTGTCCCTACCCTCCCTTTCGCCTTTGCTCTCCCTCCTTTCACCCTTCTTCCCCTCTTTTTTTCCACTCCCTCTTTTACTTCCTTCTCTTATCCTCCCTCTCTCCTCCATTCCTCTACCTCTTTTGCTGTCCTTCTCTCCCGAATTGTCGCGTCAGTCCGAGAAATCTTCTGGCAAAAGGCATCATATTACGCCTTGTTTATGATTTTACGCAATAAGTCGCCATTTTCTCTCTGCCGTTTACGTCGTGTCGTCGTCGGGGTCGCTGCACACGCATGTCGACTATTTTGTTGCTCTGCTGATGGCACGCACGCCGACCTCTGTGTCTATGCAATTGTCCGACATCGTCTCTCTCTTGTGTTTGTTCTAAGAAACGACTTTGAAACTTGTAATGATTTTGGTGCAGAGGAGTTGGGGGGAGATGAGGTGGAAGAGGAGAGAGAAGGAGGAGGAGGAGGAGTAAGAGGGGGCAAAGTGGAGTTGGCATTCAGAGGATTAGATAAATAGTGTAGCGACTGAAGTGGAGGGGGACACGAAGGGGGAAGGAAGGGAAGGAGTGGAGAAGGAAAGGAGGAAATCCGTTACTGTGAGGGACGAGGAGGAGGAGGGGAGGAGGAAGAGGAGGGGAGTTGG
>NC_134810.1:29423874-29426374 GCF_046742065.1 Oratosquilla oratoria
CACACACACACACACACACACACACACACACACACACATTGAGAAAGCGACTATGTGTGTGTGTGTGTGTGTGTGTGTGTGTGTGTGTGTGTGTGTGTGTGTGTGTGTGTGTGTGTGTGTGTGTGTGTGTGTGTGTGTGTGTGTGTGTGTGTGTGTGTGTGTGTGTGTGTGTTTGAGAGAGAGAGAGAGAGAGAGGAGCATTTACACACACTCACACGCCATATAGCGAGCTGACACTTTCATTTCATTTTAGATGAGCTTGGTTATAAACGGCAGCGAGGTCAATGCACGTTTCAAATGTGACCCAGCGAAGCCGTTTTAAATAGGAATGCTGACCAGGTGGTGATGGCTGGGTTCTTCTGGTGAGGGAGGGTGATGAATGTGCCTCACTTGCGAAGATTTTAAGATTTGTCTAAGTAAACGTCTATGCAGTATTCTACAAAGTTGATCGATTTTGTTTATGTATTCATCTCTTGATTGATTGATTAATTTGTTTGTTTATCTGTTCATTCATTTATTTATCTATTCATCTGTTTACTCAGTTATCTATATATGTATCTATTATCATGCCTGTGATGTTGTCTAACAATTTGCTCAGTGTGTGAGTGACCTCTGACCCATGAGCTTCTCTTTCGCTCGATTGGGATTTATCGGTTATGTTTAAAAAGATGCGTAATTCTAAGAATCTCCACGTGTGTTCCAGTAGCAGTTCATACAGAATGTAATTTCATGTCAATAGCAGTGCGATACATTATGACGTTGTGAAACTATACAAATCGTTTGAAAAGTAACGATAGGAAAGTAGACGTTGAAACAGTTTCAACCGGATTCTGAATGCTGAGACGACCTACAGTATACGTACTATTGTGTTTATCTGGAGTGTGCTGGATTCCATCTATTGATTTCTGTTGATCTCATTTGACCTAGTATTAAAATCACGTGTATTCATTATTATTAAACTGCTGCTAGCCAGAAGGAGATATTGATATTTTCATCTTCTTTTATTCGAGATTGCTTTTGCGCATGACCCTAATTCACTCTTGCAAAACCATTGTCGCCAAAAATAATGTATATTCTAACAATTTTGAGACTTTTTCCTGGTAATATTTACGAGTATATCTTCTTTGTTTCATATTAAATATAACTAATAGCTTTTATTGTGGCAATAAAAAATATCTAATTGTTCTATCGTGAGCCTGAAAAATATATATTTGACAATCGCTATTTCTTTCTAGTTGACCAGACCAGGACTCAATATCATGACATTCAAGTCTAATACCCATTCATATTTGAGATTCAAATATATATATTAACGTCTTATTCAATGTTCATAATTGGCTATTGAATCTGAAAAGCTTTTAATTTCCTCCTCTTACTTTGTGGTCCAAAGTGTATTCTGTCAGATTGCACTGTTTTACATTCGAGTAAGAGTTAAAGTTAATCTTATATCGTCGGGTAGATGCCTCTTTGAATATCTTGTTAAGGTGTCGTTGATTCCGTGTAATGGTTCTGCCAGGAAGCGATATGATCACCCTTTCCCTCCGGATAGTGTTACATAGTAAACCCTGGACCTGCAGATCCTTTCTCCCCTCCTCCCTCCAAAAAGAGGAAAAAATCTAAAAAAAAAAAAAAAAAAAAAAACTATAGAAAAAAATTAAATCTTGTATTGTTTAGAGAACAGAAAAAAGGTAACTGCACATACATATACATACACATATGCATATACACACATATATATATATATACACACATATATACATACACATATATGCATGTATACACAACACATATATACTTGTACGCATTTTTGGAATTTAATCTTGGTAGTAGGAACCTATTCATAAGTGTTTCGCAAGTCCATAATTACGCGAACCGGTTTTTTTCCTTTGCAAGTTACACTTCACCGCTACCGACCTCTGCCGTTGCTTCACGAGATTCATCCGTTGAGATTTCAGACCTCTTTACTTCCCTCATTTGTTTCCTCCTTCCCCTCCTATTCCTCCTCCTTTCCCTTCCCCACCTCTTCTTTCCTTTTTCTTCCTCCTCCTACTCCTTCTCCTCCTCTTCCTACTACTACTATTACTGCTGCTCTTGTACCTCACCCCGTCGTCCTTCTCCTCTACTTCTTCTACTCCTCTTCCTTTCCTGCCCACCTTCTCTTCCTCCTGCTCCTAGTTCCCTTCCACCTCCTCCTCCCTTAATTCTTTCCATTCTCATTCTCCTTGTCCTTCTCTCCTTCTCTTCTTCCCCCTCCTCCTACTCCTCCTCCTCTTTTTCCTCCCGCTGTTCCGTGGAGGAAGCGAAGGTGTTCCTTCTTGGACGCTCTTCTTTTGTCTGTCGGGCGAGAACGGTCTTTCACCCTCCCCCCTCCCCAACCCCACAAGCCTCCACCCGCTCTAATCCCCAAATCCTATGCTTTCCACCCATTCTTTTCTTTTCCCACTTCTTTCCTTTCCTTCATCATTCCTCCCTTTCCTCCTACTCCTTTTCTTCTTCCTCG